>NW_005299355.1:0-669 GCF_000412655.1 Myotis brandtii
CCTAACTGGGAATCGAACCTTAACCTCCTATTTAAACCTAAGGCGGTTTCATGCTAATTATTAGTATGTGTCACAACTAGAAGTAGGACCTGCAAATAAATTTTACATTCAAACAAGAATGCCTTCATAATGCTTGATTTTATAATGTCCTCTACCTTATTTGAAAAGGCAACTTAAAATAATTTATGTCTTAAAGATTTATGATTATTCAATATAATCCATAGATGTTGCTGCTATTCAGAATTCAATACACACACTGGATATCCCATAAATGCTTGACTTAGCATGAGCTGCTAACCCTGCAGCTGTCCAGTTTCATGAAAGAAAGCCTTAATACTTGCTCATTCAGAATTCTTCATTTTTAGCTCACAAACACATTTCCTTTCATTTTACTTGGGTCTATTATCTAATTTTCTGAAAAACTCTAATAATGTGGACTTAATATTTGAAGAATAAAACTTATTTTCTATTTTGTCAACGTTTTACTTAAAAAAAATCTGAGTTGGGATTTGATTTTGAGATTTATTCGCTGAGATTAACTTTAAAGTTGGGTGTCTTCCAATAATCATAATCTTTAATTTCCCCTACATTAATAGATTCTTCAAAGTCTCGACATTTGTTAAAATACTCAAATGGAATTCACAAATTGCTTTATCCTATCTAATAAAA
>NW_005299356.1:0-669 GCF_000412655.1 Myotis brandtii
ACCGCTCACTCTTCCTCCCTGTGGCTCCCCGGGTCCATCAGTCCACAGGCCTGCACAGAACCCCCCGCTCACTCCCATGGACCCTACTTGGTCCTGCTCGTCCTGCTCCCGGCGCCGGCTCTCTTCACAGGCTCTCGGGGAGCTTTCAGCTTCGAGTTTCCTCGCCTCGATGGTCCTGGCCACCGTTGCCAAATTACGAAAAAATATCCAAGTTCCCACATTATCTACAAAATATTAAGCCTGCGAGTCAAAGTCTTACTCAATCTGGGCCCTTCTTAGTTTTTCAGGAATGAGAGAAGAATTTTAATCAGTTGTGGTTTTAGGCCTCCAAGATGCTAACAGATGTTGAGAAAGTGTGGGTTTCCTGGAAGAACAATAACATTGGAAAAGTTGCCACTGGCTGGGTGTTCTGCTTCTGGATATGTGTCCAATGAAACCCAAATGATAATTTTTACAGTAAAAGATGTGAGCCCTATGAAGACATAGTTAACACGCTTGCTTCCTTATATTTGTTAGCAATATGATCACGATTGTGTGTCTGGATGGCATCAGAGGGATAAATGGTAAGTTATAGCTGAGGAGTGGAAAAGGAAGAGGTGGAGAAAGCCAAGATGGAAGCAAGATGAAAAGGCTCTCTCCCTTCAAGCCCATTCTCAAATAGTAGCAACA
>NW_005299357.1:0-669 GCF_000412655.1 Myotis brandtii
AAATAAAATAAACCTTTAAAAAAGAGAAATACAAATATGTATCACACAGAACCTGTTAACACTGAAATTCTTCTGTTTTGAGGTAAACAACTATCATGCACATCTTCAGCACAAAACTCATTAAGAACAAGTGAAGGAATAGAATACTGTTTTTTAAATCTTAAAGCAGTAGGAGGGGATGAATTAACATGACTAGTTAGAAAAGCAGGCAGCTTTCCAGGGGAGATTAAAGGTACCCCTCCAATGGGAGGATGGTTGGGACAAGAATGGAGTTGGGCTGCACAACCTCTGCTTGGCAACACTGGAGAGAGGCCTGGCTGGCTGGCACAGGGTGCAGCTCCCTTCTGGGCGTGTTCACATGTTGTCAGCAAGGTGGGGCTAAGCCAGCTTCAGAAAGCCGGGAACCACACCCTCAAGTCTCTCAAGTGGGACTGCTGTGCTGAACATCTCCATGTCTCTCTCTCCCCCTTCCCATTCCCTCCCTCTCTTTCTCTCTCAAAAACAACTCAGAAGTTAGCCCCAGTTTCCAAATATGTAAACCAGGAAGCCATTCGGGTGAGTACAGATGGTAGCCATTGTGGTCAGAATATAAAGTGGACTTTACCAAGTAGATACCGAGAATCAAAAAATGGAGTTGCTAAAAGATGCTTTGTAGATTTAAGGTTTTTT
>NW_005299358.1:0-669 GCF_000412655.1 Myotis brandtii
TGACTATTAGCTTCATGTTTTCAAGAGGACCCCAATTTAGTTGAAAGACCAACATTTTAACCTTGTCCCTCTCTTGCTGAAGAATATATTCTTCTAGAAGGATAATTAATATGTTCTTGCACAGTGTATCAAGCTGGAGCAATTGGCTCTTTGTAGGAGGGAGTATAGGTATATGTAAAGTGACCAAGTCATCCCAGTTTGCCCAGAACTTTTCTAGTTTTAGCACCGAAAGTCTCACATCCCTCATTCCTGGGCAAACTAGCTATGTGCCCTATCAGGTAGAATTCTCTGAGCATTCTCAACACTGCTTTCCAAGAGAGGACAATGCAGTTTTGAACATCATCACTATAAACATTGTAGGGATCTTGGAGGGCCCACTTTCCAATAATTATAGACACCCACTAGTAAAGGAAAGGAGGCCACTTCAACCTCCCTGGGATAAACAACTGTGAGAGCTTCCATGGATATGCTTGAAGCCAGCTGTCAAGGTCTTTGGTAAAATTATTTCCAATTGTAAATTCTAAAGCAGCTCTTCTCATCCTGGCCAATGTGGCTCAGTTAGTTGGTTGGGCATCGTCCTGTGCACCAAAATGTTGCGGGTTCCATTCCCAGTCAGCTTCATCCCTGGTGGAGGGTGTGCAGGAGGCAGCCAATTGATGTTTCACTCTC
>NW_005299359.1:0-670 GCF_000412655.1 Myotis brandtii
CATTAGAGAAATATAAATCAAAACCACACACCTGTTGGAATGGCTATCAAAAAAACAAGAGATAACAAATTTGGGGGAGGATGTGAAAAAAGTGGAACCCTTGTGAAAATGTAAATGGATGCAACCACTATGCAAAAAAGCATGACGCTTCCTCAAAAAAATTTAAAAACAGAACTACCATCTGACCTAGGAATTCATTCCACTCCTGTGTATATATCCGAAGGCAATAAAATCACCATCTAGAAGAGAGATCTCCCATGTTCCCTGTGGCATTATTTACAAGAGTCAAGACATGAAAGCATCCTAAGTGTCCATTAATGAGTGAAAGATAAAGAAAATGTGATACATGTAATGGAATATTACTCAACCATAAGAAGAAGGAAATCCCGCCACTGTGACAACACAGCTGGACTCTGAGAGCACTGTACTAAGTGAAATAAGTCAGACAGAGAGACAAATACCCTATGATCTCACTTATATGTAAAACCTAAAAAAAACCCACAAAAAACTGAACTCGGAAACAGAGAACAGATTGGGTGGTTGCTGGAGGTGGGGGCTTGGCAGTGGGTGAAGGAGGTGAAAAGGTATAAACTTCCAGCTATAAGATAATTAACTTCTGGGGATATAATGTACAGCAGGGGTCCTTAAACTACGGCCCGCGGGCCACATG
>NW_005299360.1:0-670 GCF_000412655.1 Myotis brandtii
TAGGGACCCTACCTGTGCACAAATTTTGTGCACTGGGGCTCTAGTAAACTATAAAGGAGCATCATTTAGAGCAGATGGCTCACAGAGCACATTCTCATGGCATTGGCCTGTTCCTGGCTAGAAGACAGGTTGATGAGGGCTGATGGTGATGTTGGCACGACATTCTGACTAATGAGAGCCTGAGCTTTGAGTGACTTGGAAGAACGTTAATAAATATTTCAGTAAGAAAAAAAAAGGCTTTTTTTCGCATTATATATGCTTTCTCTATTCCCAGTTTTGTTTAGTTTTAACAGAATCCTTTCTCTGATACCATGTACCTGTTAGAGAAATCCTGATACTCATGTTCCCCTTCCTCCTTCCATATTTTTCAGACTCTGTCTCTTTCCAGCTCACAGCCTTTTGTTTCCTGCCACAAAAATGTGTCATTCTCTTTCCTGTAATAATAACACTTAAAAACCAATCAATAACCTGGATAATAATCCATTCAAACCAAATAATGAGCAATAGAAAAAAATTTGTAAGAAGGTTTTCCTTCATATAAAGGGCAATGAGGGATGAATAACTGTGTAGTTGATACTTACTGGTAAGGAAGAGAGACTTATTCTGCTCCTAGGAAGATAGCTTCCCATCCCAACCACCATTTCAAAATCCTACCCAAAAGGGGGTTAAA
>NW_005299361.1:0-670 GCF_000412655.1 Myotis brandtii
TGGTCAACTCCATTGCATTTCCCACTGAAGTCCTCATGGACCATTAAGAAGGCTTAGGACTCTTCCCATTCCCTCTCTTAAGGTGCAAGCAGATCAGGTAAGGTCTCCCTGTGGTGTTGCCCTCACTGTGCGTCTGTGCCTCGCTGTGCCAGCTCCTCAGCTTACCATAGATGAGGTAGATCAGGTCACACTAGTGCTTGGGGACCTGGTCGTTTGAGGAGGAGGTCAAAGACCCATTATGTTTTTCAATCCAGCCATTTCCAGCGAGTCCTGAATAAAGGTTCACTGTGATCCCCATCTTGCTGCCTGTTCTTTGTGTACTATGACTTTGGCCAGAATCTTGGAGAGTCAGAGTTAGGTGGTAGGATTAAAACCTAGCCCACTCCACACTCCTAACAGTTGACACCCCTCAAGTCCATCTCCTTATATATTTACCCTCTGCAATCTGGTTTCCACCCACAGGACACCCCCGCCACTCTGGCAAAATTCATCAGTATCTTTCTAATTGTCAAATCCAATCACATGTGTCAATTCTGTAAAAATTTTTTTACATCTTGAAAATCTTAAATTTTTAAAAAGTAAAATGTAAAGTCTTTTATATCTTGAGATCTTGAAGTATTTTTGGCTCTTATTTTACTCTTCCTTGTTTTGATGCTTTGGACCATTTTCT
>NW_005299362.1:0-670 GCF_000412655.1 Myotis brandtii
TTTTTAATTGGAGTATTATATGAAGCATTATATATTAAGCCATATAGAGAGCCACTGTGGACAGGGGGTGGGGGGCATAAAGAATCATTAAGTATGGACAGAAAAAAAACCCAACATTTGAGACTAAGAAATTATTGCAATGAACAACAAAGGGAATGCAGTGTCATGGAAAATGAGGGAGTATCAAATTCAGAAGAAAAATCAATTGTAGAATAAATGAGGATCATGAGGAGGAAGTTGGTGACCATTAATTATCTTACTGGAGAGAACATTTTTCTTATGAGTCATGAAACCATTAAGAAAGAACAAGTGAACAAATAGTAAAATTTTGAAGAGAATAGGAGAAAAGTTATTATTTCATCTAATGATCTGGATCTGGGTGAAGTCAGGTAGTATGTTTATTCTTTTTCTCACTGCCCCTTTAACTGAATCCCTAAACTCATTCTTTCATAATCTGGGCAAAATCTCCGCTAGGTACTACAGCTCATTTGACCTCTTTAATTCCCAACAGCAGCCTTATTTTCCTAAATGAATATTCCCAACCGATGTAATACTTAATCTCAGAAGGCATTCAATCTAAAATGGTCTGTATTACCCCAGCGCAGGCTTACTTTAGGCTTAGAAGCTTGCAGTGGGAAAGGACGCAGGATTTCTTCTCTCTCCCTGACTC
>NW_005299363.1:0-670 GCF_000412655.1 Myotis brandtii
GGTGGTGAGTTCCCTGGGTCTTCTTTTTGTCCATACATCCCAGACTTTGAGCTGAAGAAGAGGGCAATGGAGGATGCCAGTGGGTGCAGAAAGCAAAAAGCTCCAACAAATTCCTGCTCTCCCTAGCCAACAGACCAAGAAGGGGCAGCCTAGCAAAACAGAAAACCTTAGACAATAACTGCTCTACTCCAGCCAAACACCACGGAAAGCACTGTGGCCCCACCCTTACCCAGGTCAGCAAAGGCCGAGTGGGAAGCCTAGACTTCCACCTTGGGAAGCTGTAACAAGGTGTCCCAACATCCCTGCTGCCGTGGTGTCAGGCAAGGCCAAGCAGGAGGCTGGGGCTGAGTGGGGAGCTCCCTGCCAGGCAGTCACAAGTCCCATCACCCAGAGGTATCAGTAGAGGCTGACCTTGAAAGTCCATACCTCCAAGGTATGTGGGGAGAGAAGGGGGGGGGGGCAGCCACAATGAGGGTGAGCAAAGAGCTTTAGGTTTCCAGTCCCAGCTTTATTGCATCCTTCATTAATGCATCCAACAGCTATTTATTAATGCTGTGTGCCAGGTGTTGGGGGGTACACTTGCTGGCGACACATTTGTGAATAAAATAGATGCCTTTACGGACGGAGAATAGGACAGAACACTGGGGAGGTGGTTAAAACAACAGAGGGA
>NW_005299364.1:0-670 GCF_000412655.1 Myotis brandtii
TAGAAAAAACATGAAAAGGATCCAGAATTTAATCAGGAAATTTAGAAAATAAAGAGCAAAGTCTTGGCAGTTAGTGATATTCTGCTTGAGCTGGATATAGATTGGCACTGAACCAAATCAGCCAAAGCAATTACACAAAAATATATCTTGAACCTAGGGGATAAGGGTTGCAAAACAAACCTCATCATAGTAGTTGATATGAAACTAAAAAGGACTCCAGGTGTCCATATTTGAGATAGAAAGAATAACTCTAAACATGAAAAGCCTCAGATTTTGAAAAAAATAAAACATCACTATTCCCTTAGTCATTGTCTTTCTAAATCCAGATGGGTTAATATTAATGACAAAGATGATAAAGTATCAATACTTTTGTGTCAAATTCAAAAAATAGATGTTTAATATTTGGGACAATCTGTCTATTCAGTATTTAAAGATTTTGTAATGACTTGGAATTGGCAAATTACCTAAATGGACAGATTGGCCTTGTGATTTCAATTTTAAACTTGTAATTAACTTGTGATTTCAAGTTGAAGGTGCAAGATTTCTTATCAAGTTTTTAAACAGAATTAGAATGTTTATGAGAAATAGATTTACTATGTCTATAGGTTTAATAATTTATTAGGCTGAAGTGACTTCTTTTTTAAATTTATTTTCCCTTTATTGATTAAGA
>NW_005299365.1:0-670 GCF_000412655.1 Myotis brandtii
CTGTTGTAATAACTCTACCTTCTGAACTTTGTAGTTTGCAGTGGACAGTGACACAGCTCTTGGTTATATCCAGAGTTTTTATTTGTTTTCCTGAAGTCCTACATCAGGTTTTATTTCCATTTCACAATGAGACAAACCATGTTCATAGTATACCTTAAGGAATGATTTACTTGTTTACTTATTTTAGTGCAGGGCACATATGGCTGAAAAATCAGATTTTAAAATCTAGTCATGCAGAATGCTATATTACAATATAAGTTTAACTCAGACCCTTGTATTATTTGAAAGTAAAGACATTGATGGGAAAGACTGAGGACCCTGAGACTTAAAATGGAAACTTTTAGGTGGGTAAGGAAGAATCTGAGATATATGAGCACCCCTGGCCAAGTAGAAGAAATTCCTTCTTTCTTAACCAAATAAACTAATCTTCCCTTCTTAAAGCTCCTGTAATAACCTTCCTCAAGGCAGTTGCCTTATAAGAGGATAATTATTTTCCCTCAGATATCCTTACCATCCATCATTGCTTCTATATCCATAACATATTCCCTAAGGGGAGAAAATATAAAATTTGACCTAAGAAAATATATCTTAAATGCTAAAATAGTTGCAATGTTTCTCTAATTTATATCAGCAGACACCTGGAAAATATGGGCAGGAATATATTCTAAGG
>NW_005299366.1:0-670 GCF_000412655.1 Myotis brandtii
TCGCGGCATTAGGAAGGTTGAGAACCACTGCAAGTTTCATGCTCCTGAAATTACTAATAAGAAAACTGACGCTCAGGAAGTAAAACCACATTGTTTGCAGTCACAATAAGGAAACTTCCATTCACCCAGCCATTATGTAGCACCAAGTAAGTGCCCAGCACTGTGTTGAAATGCTGGTAGAGTTTCCTGATAGTGGAGAACACACAGTTTTGTTAGAGTCATGGGCATATCATTCAGATTATTTCATAATTATCTCAGTTATGCTCCTATTTTATAGAACTATTTATAGCAATTGTCATGTCAGTTCAATTGTGACATGACCGCCATTTTTTTCTAGGGGTTTCATAGAGGATGAATACTTTTCAGGTGTAGAAGAAAAAACTGATGACGTTGGCTGGCCAATACATTACAATTCTTTCAGAGATGGTCTTATTTTGGAGGTCTGAGAGGGGAGCTGTTAGAGGTACAGACATAATACCTTTAAATTGCAACTACCACATCAAACTGGGGATTTTCCCTTTAGGCTCCTTATGATCTTGGTTGTGTAGCCTTGCAGCCATAATAAATCAGTACCAAGGGTGTTTCGTATGCAAGTGATTCATATGAATAATAGTGGCTGATTGCAAACCATGGACTTCATGGAACCATAACCTTTTAAGTCAAAAGTAAT
>NW_005299367.1:0-670 GCF_000412655.1 Myotis brandtii
ACCAGTGCATGAATCTGTGCACCAGGCCTCTAGTTAAACTATAAGAACTAAGACCTGGTTTAATAACTACTGTAATGGTGGGTATATGTTGAATTTTAGATATTTACAAATACTATATTGTGATTTGAAAACATCTGTGATTTTGATTGGTGACAGTCATGGGTACTGCTAATACAGCTGTTGCCAACATTCATAACTGAAGGAAATGATACACATCAGTACCAGCTTAATGAAAATAAAGATGTAATTTTTTTCTCATCCAAGTTTATGAACTTCATGGATTCTTTCTTTTGCAAGTGACTCAGCCCTACGGATTGTCAGCCTCACCTCCACAACTAAAATGGGAGCTCGCTGAGGACCAGGGCTGCTCCTTCATCTTATACTAAGTGTCTAGAACAGGCCTACCACTCAGTAGGGATCCAATACTAGAATGTAGATCTCTTGGATTTTCTGGGTAGACAATCACGTTGATTGCAAATGACAGATTTTCTCTTTTCTATCTTTGTGCCTCTTGTTTCTTATCTTATTGCATTGGCTGGGATCTTCAGTTCAATGTTGAATAGAAGCAGTGATGGTGGGCACCCTTAGCTTATTACACGGAATGCTCATTTGTTAATTTATGCAATTGCATAATTACATCATGGAATGTAAAGTACCTGCTCTATGCCAC
>NW_005299368.1:0-670 GCF_000412655.1 Myotis brandtii
AAATATAAATGGTCACATGTGGCCTGTGGCAACTATATTGAACAGCCCAGCTCTAGAACTGGGCTTGGCAAACTCTTCTTTAAAGAAGCAGAGAGTTAATATTTTAGGCTTTGTGGGCCAGATGGTACCTTGCAACTATTCAACTCTGTCATTGTAGTCTAACAGCAGCCACAGACAACACTTAAATAGATCAGTTTGGCTGTGTTCCAATAACTCCTTCTTTACAAAAATGTCTGGGAAGCTGGGCCCTAGTCTGTTGTCCCTGGCCCAGACTCTAGAGGGAAGAATATATGCTTTAGAACTAGACGACCTGGGCTGAATCTGGCTTATTAGCTCTGTGACCTTCAGCAAGTTACTCAACTTCTTTGTGTATCAGTTCTCTTATAAGATAGTGCTTACCTCATATATTTGTGAAAATGAGCCAAGAATAATGCATACATACAACATGTCTAACAAATTGCCACACAATAGAAAGGGGAAGATAAACATCAGTTCCCTTTCTCTCTCCCTAGTGTTTTTTTCCCCCTAGAGATAATTTTTTACTATATCCTGATCAAATATCTAGATCACTTCTTTAGAACTTTGGGTAAATAATAATTAAAGGAAGCATATTTTATGCATATATCTTGGCTATAATCTCTAAAATGATAAGAATCATATGTTATTCCTT
>NW_005299369.1:0-670 GCF_000412655.1 Myotis brandtii
ATTTATATTACAGTGTCTTAGAGCAGCCAACTTGAGTCAATCCCAGGGAGACTTGGCACAAACTTTTATTTATGTGCCCCAGTTTGGGCACTTATGAGGCACTGTTTGTCTTCAGCTTTTAGTGACTTTGCTCTCACAACAGGAAAATATCATATTTAACAGCCAAAATAAAATCACTGACCAACATAAAGTCTTACTTTAATAAAAGTCAGGATTTTTTATCAGCTAACTCATTTCAGTGAGCTCCTGAGTGAGGCTGACAAGGGTAGAAGCCCATCAGTCTCCCTAGGCCCTTGTATTCATGCCATTTCAAGCCAATACTTTTCACAGAAGATAAATGTCTTCCTTAAAGGCAGTAAGATCTACTTCTGAAATACTGGCAAAGCCTCATTATGCCTCAGCCTTATTTTATATAAAATAACATCCATTCATACAGTCCTTCATAGGTTTAGACCTTTACATATAGATCCTACTTTCCCAGAGTTTGGCAAAACCTTCATAGGTCTGGAGTTCTGCACGCATCCCACTTTTCCAGAGATTAGGAATTTCAGAAAATCCAAAATATTACTACCTTTTATCAACTACTAACTTATTATAAGCCAAACAGCTATATTGAGAGCTTTCATTAAAGTGTCTCACACACCCACACACACACACACACACACACACA
>NW_005299370.1:0-670 GCF_000412655.1 Myotis brandtii
TGGCTTCTCATCTCAGTTATTGAAATTTCATTTATTCAGAGAAAATAAATGCAACCCACAAGCTTTCCCTCTCTACTTCTCTGTCCCCCCAAATGCTCATTTATAGAGGAACAGATTTCGGTCTCTAAATGATTACTCTGTGCTTGGCAGGTGAAGATTGCAGCGCCAGTTACGTTAATGATTTCTGAGGTGACACGGAGGCCTCAGAAGCTGCTTGGCTGAACTAATGAGCATCCCAGCACGATCCTGAACCATTAAAAGGGGGTGTTGTGAGGAGGGGGAAGAGAAATAAATTAGAGACCGCAGCCTCTGGTAAGAATATCATTGCAGGCCTTTAATAGAGTCTGGAGAAGAAAATTAATCACCCATAATGATTGGGGTGTGTGCAAATATTTGATTTAATTCCCCTTATAATTTTTTCTACAGAATGGTGCATGGCATCAGAGAGGGTTGAGAAGCACAACCTGAACTTTGTTTAATCACAGGATGAGCAAAGTGTGGAAGTGATAGCAATTACAGGAATATGTGCTAGGGAAAGGCATTATTTTTCCAATGCACTTGTGGTATTTTGGGCTGAAATTGTATAAAATTCTGCTGGGAAGAATGTCCCTTAGAATTTATGCTCTTAAGTACTGGAGATACTCAATTATCAGTTGGCAAATTAAAATAT
>NW_005299371.1:0-670 GCF_000412655.1 Myotis brandtii
AAATTCCTTGAAAGCTTTGCTTGTTCTCACTGTTCCACTTCCTCACTTCCCAGTCACCTTCAATCTACTCTATTCTGGCCTCTCTATTGGGATATTTTTTAAGGACAGAGGGAGGGGAGGTGCTTTTTCAACCAGCTCTCTTATCAATATTCAACATCATATCTTATTTTACAGTCTCTTTTCAACAGTTACCAGTGCTCTGCTGCTGTCATTTCACACTCTCCTGACTACCATCATACTGCAGGACCCTATTTATATTCCTTTCTGGCTCCTTACCATCCTGACTAGGAGATGATGAAGTTCTTTAAGACTTTCCAAGTTGTCTCTCCACATTCTCTCCCCATACTTTTCTTTCCAGCCTCTGGTTTCAATCATCCTCAGCATTAGTGCTCCCTTCCTTGACTTCTCTTCAGAGGGCCACATCACAGAACAAAATGCTTCCTTGACCTCTCCGTTCAGATGTCTCAGAAGCTCCTCAAAAGCAACAGGATAAAAATAGAATTTATGAAACTCTCCACCATATTAATCCTCTCTCATTTCACACAGATTTACTGAAAAATTTCCCTTTTCACTCATGACCCAGCTTGCCCATTTTGCCTTCAACGCTCATGTCCATTCAACCAGTAAAGTTTGTTGACTCATTCACTCAAATAAGCACAGTTAAAAAAAA
>NW_005299372.1:0-670 GCF_000412655.1 Myotis brandtii
CTCTACAACCCAGCCTCCTCCAGATGGGCTGAGCCTGAAAACACTTGCTCAGAGGGGGAAGCACACTTTCAAGGTCGCATGGTGTACGGGGCAGAAATTAGACCCAAACTGCATTCTGCCTGCAGCCCATCAATCTCTGCACAGTCCCCCTCTCCTGACTTGCCCTGCTCTGTGCTCTCATGGCGATGGCTAGCCGCACGATTAGGCTGACAATTAATCACGACGTGCCACTCTCTTCTATAATTGTCTAGAACTTTACTGGTATTGTGGACTGTTATTTAACCTTCCTCCCTGTGGTCTTTCCAAAGACTGTGGCACTCCAGAGTCTCAGTCCTCTCTGTAAGTCCCACAGCACCTACTCAGTGCCTGGCACACAGTAGGAGCCCCAGGGCTGTCTGTGGATTGGGTGGAATGATGGTGTCACCCAGCTGCACATGCTGGTCCCTCGAGCCAGGTGAGGAAATGAGTGTCAGTGATGGAGACCGTCAGAAACAGCTGTGGCCCAGGTCAGCTGGCAGGATGGCTGGCTCCAGCTGGGATCTGGGGCCTCTTGTACATTATGTCTGAGGAACAAGTGGACCATGAGAGAACTGCCACCAGGAGCTGTGGGCTGTGCCTGACAAATGTTTTTATAGGCGACGTGTGTGTGTGTGTGTGTGTGTGTGTGTGT
>NW_005299373.1:0-670 GCF_000412655.1 Myotis brandtii
CTACTGTGACATCAACACAAAATGTATAGGAGATGGTATCAATGTTACAGGACTTCTATGACTCATTCTGTTGCTTTGATCTGATAGAGTCAGCCTATGGCAACGGCGGCAGCAGCAGCAACCGAAAGTAGGTAAACTGGGTCACTCAGAAGATCAGGTTTATAGTGAACCCACACAGACCATAAGGAGCCTGAGCCGCATAGTGGCAGTGGGTATCAAGAAAGCACCAGAAAGGAAAGGGGAGACAGAGGAGAAGAAAAGAAGTGCTTTTTTATTAGCCGCATTCAAGTCAGCTTTACTTGGCTTCCCATTACTGATATGGGTAATGAGAGTGCCCCAAATACATGTGTATGTCTGCAGACTCATGAGAAATATGGCTCTTAGTAAGAAATGACAACATCAGGAAACGGGAAAATGACAGTTATCTAGCTGTGGCTTAAAAACAGAAAAAGGTATCACAAAAGAGGCTAGAGATAAGTCTCCTTTCGGTCAGAGAGTGCTAACCAGTTATTTCCAGCTACTCTGCTAAGGCAGAGCGTGGACTAGGGAATGGAGAACTAGAAATTTAGTATGATTTCAGGTTGAGTAGAGTTGCTCATATTTCTTGAATTGGTAAGTAACCTACAGTCTCTTCAAGTTGAGTGTGTGTGTGTGTGTGTGTGTGTGTGTG
>NW_005299374.1:0-670 GCF_000412655.1 Myotis brandtii
TTGTATATGGTCATTATATTGTGCCTTTAAATTGGAGAATTCAGATATATTAAATAACTTAGGGATCTGAATTTCTACTGGAAATGTCTGACTGTCGCTTCGTGTACATAGATTAAATATGTTTGTGAAAGAAAAGCAACATTAATTAAAAAAAGTGTCTAAGAATAATGATAGCTATGATTGTGTCCTCATTCTTTATTGAGAGACATATCGCATATACAGAAAAATAAATGAAACATACACGTACAACTTAGCTAATAATTGGAAAATGAACTCTGTGTAACCAGTGCCAATGTCAACAAACACATTTGCAAAACCCAGAAGACTCCCATGGGCCTCTTTCCAACCTGACTTTTGTAATGATTTTTTTTCTTTATTATTTACCATCTATGTATTTATCCTTAAACAACATATTGTGTAAACTATATGTAAATGGATTATACCATTTGTATTCTTTTATTTCTTGCTTTATTTAGTCATATAATTTTGAGATTCATCAATTTAGTGTGTAGCTCTAGATCATTCAATCATTTTTCATTACTGTACAGTATCTCATTGTATAAGTATACCGTGATTATTTTATCATTATATTATTGATAGATATTTGTGTTCTTTCTTGGTGCTACTATAAACATTATTATTATTATTATTATTATTGTTATTGTTATTA
>NW_005299375.1:0-670 GCF_000412655.1 Myotis brandtii
GTTTACTCAGAGCTGGGAAGGAAGTCCCTGCTCAGGAGGAAGGAGAGAGCGGGGTATTTGTTTAGCTTGGTGAAAGCTTCATGTAGTACTTCCAGTGAAACAACACCCTCAGGCGGGTTCCGCGGGCCAATGAAATGCTACGGCCAAGTTCCTAGAGAACCCCAAAGTCATGTAGTGGAACCCAGGGCCGGGAGGGAGGGCTGACCCCTGACTTCGATGGTAATAAAGAACCATGAAGCCCTTGCTCAGACGTCTGGGATGCAGAAGTGTGTGTGCGGGGGAGGGGGAGAGTGGGGGGAGGAACACGTGTTTGTAAGCTGCAGAGGGCTCTGCTCAGAGCCGTTTAAATAAAAGGGTCTGTGTTAGCTCACGTCCAGGGAAGGCCTAGGTGGACATGCACAGGCATGACAGACTCCAGGACCCCAGCCCTGTGTCCAGGGCCCGGCGTCTCCCCACGTCCCGGCATCACTCACCACCGGTGAAAGTCTTTCCTCAGCATGACAACGGGGCTGCCACAGCGCCGGTCCTCGCAGCTCCAAGCCCATTGACAAACGAATGATAACTACTGAGATCTATCCTGGTAAGATTACCAAACTTTGAAGAAACTCAACGAATCTTACAAATATTTAATAGGAAGAAATACAGTGGGGCCTTGACTTACGAGTTTAAT
>NW_005299376.1:0-670 GCF_000412655.1 Myotis brandtii
GGGGGGAGCTCTGCGGGGACAGAGGCACTCTGCCCTCCACGCCTCAGCAGCGAGGCTTGTTTCTCGAAGCTCCTTCTGCCTGCTGACCCCCAGCAGAGGTCCGGGGGCTGGGGGGCTGGGGCACTGAACCACAGGGCCCTGGTGCTCATTTGCATGGGGCTGCGGAGCCCCTGCTGAAGGGTCAAAGTCGAGGAAGTTGCGCTGGGTGCTGACCAACGGGGAGGCCTCCCCCGTGGGGTGACATTTCATGGCCCCGAGTACGTGCAGGTCGGCGCCCTGCAGCCTGGGCATGCACAGCGCAGGCAGAGGGTCACTGCGTCTCATCGCGGGGTCCCCACCCCTGAACAGGAGGGAAGTCGAGGCCTTGAGCAGGGAGGAGGGACTGAGGAAGGGCTGTGGCAGTTGTCTCTCTTCCTTGGTCATGGACAAGAAACAAAGCCAGAGTCGGCGTGGGTGTTCTTCACGTGGGGTGAGAAGTGAGCTCAGTCCCTAAAGACCTGGCAGGCAGGTTCTGCCCTGGTCCTGCCCTAAGGCTGGTCCCAGTGGCTGGGAGTCCCAGGGTTTGCTTTGCAGAGTCTGGGGGAAGTGGTTCTAGAAGCAGCTTGATTGGAATAATCTGATAATACTTCCTGTTTGTTTTTTTAAAATATATTTTATTGATTTCAGAGAG
>NW_005299377.1:0-670 GCF_000412655.1 Myotis brandtii
CTCTCCCTGCCTCTCTTCTATTTCTCTCTGGGATCTTCCTTTTGTTCTTCACAACAGTCTGTTTTCCCTAATGAACTGGCTCACAGAGAAGCCCCCAGTCTCCTGCATTTTATTCTCCAGGATAAATCTTGCCTTTGTAAGGCTGACACCTGAAGTTTACCTCATGGGGCAAGTTTGCCTCAGGATAAGGAGAGGAATAATTTCCTTTTCCTTGTAAAGTAAGACGACCGAGTACTATGGTCTGAAGCTGGCCGTTGCAAAGAAAATCCTAGCATGCGTGGTCCTGTGGGTTCTCTGGAGAAAGCCTTCATTGAGGAGACCTGGCCGACCCCACACTGAATCCCCGTACTTGGTGCTACTCCACTGAGTGCTAGGATTAGGGCCAGTTGGCATCTTTATTTTACTGAGGCCTGATGGCTTCTTTTTAATGGATTATAATGATAGATTTTGCCCTGGCTGGTTCACTCAGTGGTTAGAGCATCAGCCTCTGCACCCAAAGGTCAAGGGTTATATTCCCGGTGGATAAGGGCATATACCTGGGTTGCAGGCTCAATCCCGGACCCCAGTCTGGGCCCCTGTGGGAAGGCAACCAATTGATGGTCTCTCTCACATCAATGTTTCTCTCTCTCATTCTCCCTCCCTTCCTCTCTCTCTCTCAAAAAAAAAAAAA
>NW_005299378.1:0-670 GCF_000412655.1 Myotis brandtii
GGGCCGTAGTTTGCCCACGGCTGGTCTAGTCTATGTTGTGACACAGCTGAGAAGATCTGCACTCTCCTCTGAGATGTGGGGAGGGTCCGTGAGTAACAATGTGGAAAGAGAGCAGCTCCCCCAGGATTCTAAAGGCTTCTGCTCTGCTTGCAGTGAATCAAGTCTACGGTAGCAACAGTGGAATGCTATCGTTTCCCTGGCGGGTCTACCACTATCGATCCCCCTTCCTTCCTGAGGTCCCCTCCTCCCCAGACCCTAAGCAGCAATGCCTCCTACAATTCCCCAAGGTCGTTTTCCTCAGCCAGCCATCCTTGTTCTGAATGTTTAGCCACAGCTCCTGCTTGTGTCCCAGATTCCTTTTCCTTGAGTCCTACATGATTGATCATCAGTCAGTTCCCAATGCTGATGGTGCGGTGTTAACTTTCCTTAGGTTGCTTTGTACTTTTGATGTCAGAAGGCCTTATGGTACTGGTTCTAACCATGGGAAACTTAGGTCCTACTCACAGCCTAATGAGAAGCATGAGAGTTTGGATTCCCCTAACATCACGTCCTTGAATACGTAGGTAGTGTTGGCATCTCCTGCATCTGTACTCCCAGGAGAGAAATGCACAAGCATTGTTCTCAGCCATTCAGATTCTCGTTCTGTGCCAGTACCTACTGAGTATCCGGC
>NW_005299379.1:0-670 GCF_000412655.1 Myotis brandtii
CCTCCTGGTTCATAGTCGATGCTCAACCCCTGAGCCATGCTGGCCACGGGGTTTTCGGGTTTTATTCCCGCCCCTGGTGGTCCCACTCTGACCACCTAGCTTCCCTCTGCCTCCTCACTGGGCCGTGTACGCTTGCATCCTAGTCGGCTACGTCCCCTCTCCCTGAAATACGTGGAGGAAGAGAAAAGACAGAGTTTGCAGACGGATTCTGTTTTGCCTCCAGACATAAAATCGATACAGAGGGGAAACAGCTGGCGGAAGCCGGCATTTACCTTTTACAAGGCAGTTACGGGCTTACAGCGCACCCGCCTCAGAGTCGCCTTTGTTGACAAGGTTGTTTCTTGAGATCTTGGCAGTTTATATAGGAAACATGGTGAACTCGGTCAGCGAGTTCTGGCGGGAACCTCCCACGGAACAGCTGGGAAGGCTGGGCTGACAGCGAGGGCACCCGGGGGCGAAAGGCCCATGTTCCCCGCAGCCCATGTGCAAATCATGTCAGCGCTCCCAGGGAGCCCGCTGCATACAAAGGAGCAGAGGTCCTGGTCGCCGCCCAGTGGCGGGGCGGGTGGGGGGGTATAGGGCTGCGGGCTGGAGGTGGAACAGGGGCTGGGGCAGAGAGAAAGGGAGGGGCACGAGAGGAAGGGCTGCCACCAGGGATGGGCATCATGGA
>NW_005299380.1:0-670 GCF_000412655.1 Myotis brandtii
TGTTGGCTCTGCAGATGTCAGACCACTGGTAGGGTTCTTTAATTAAGTGCTGCTGCAATTGGGGATGCAGGTGGGTTACCAAGATTCTCAGGAATCTGGTGAAGTTTGCTAGTTAGAGTGTTGGAGGCTGTATTCAGCAATGGGCAGAGCTATGAAATAGCTCCCCTGTCTGGGGCACAGTCTCAGAGCAAGCCCCATGGCAGGCAAGACTCTTGTTTGGGGACGAATGAGGCTTACCTGTGCATCAAACTCCTGAGGCAGATGGAGTAGCTGGCTTATCTCTTCAGAGGGCAGTCACTGGCTCAGATCTCTGCTTGAGTGCTGCTGGCCCAAACCATTTCCCAGGTGCTTGGACCAGGTTTCCTGGTCAGACGGATCCAGCAGCTACCCTCTGCATGAGCCAGGATATGAATTAGTTCCCCTTCCCACTCATGATGGCAAAACTGGCTCAAAGGTGAGTAAGGCCAGTAAAGCAGAACCACACACCAAGTTTTCTACCAAAAATGGGCCACCTGTTTTGCTCCACTGACAGGCAGCACTATTGGCTGGCTCTACATTAGAGTGTTGCTGGGCTACACAGGTTTCCATGTGCTCAGGCCAGGCTTCCTGGTTGGGTGGAGCTGGAAGCTATGCTCATCAGTGTGGGTGGCATTGAATTAGCTCCCCTGCA
>NW_005299381.1:0-670 GCF_000412655.1 Myotis brandtii
GAGGTCACCGGACACCACCCGCACCAAGGCCTTGGCTCCACCACACTGACCACACCCTGGACACACCCAGTCTCAGGAATTCTGGAACCATCCACCTGTGTGGCGTGGTGAGCGAGCCCGGCCTCGGAGTCACAGGGGTGGCCTTGCAGCTCTGCTCCGTCCCTCCAGCCAGGCAACTTTGGAAAAGGGTGTCCCCTTCCCTGTCTGCCAAGTGGGGACAACAACACCCACCACTGTGAGGACGAAAGGGGTAGGAGACGCCCGAGGCTGGCACCCGACAAACCCCGCCTGAGTCCACCGACTAGTTGGCTCCCAGAGGCACCAACACCCTCGGCCGCCGTGTTGGCCTGGTGGTTACCTGTGGCCGAGATGGCCCGTCCTTTCACGCAAAAGAGAAGCCAGGCGTACCCAGAAAATCCTGCCAAAAACCGGGGCTTATTATTATTTTAGCTCCAGGATTGAGGCCTCTGGGGACTTGGCGGGTCCTATTGTTTGAATTCAGCAGCCAGAAGGCGGGGGAAAGGGTGGTTTTCACAGCAGTTTTTGAGGGATATTTTTAGAATTTCATGAGGCCCCTGGAGACCACTGGGGATTGAGCTGGGGATTGAGTCTATGTTTGCATTGTGATGAGGGTGTGTGTGTTTTTTTTCCACTTCACTGGGGCAGGGGG
>NW_005299382.1:0-670 GCF_000412655.1 Myotis brandtii
CCAACTGGGAATCGAACCATGACCTCCTGGTTCAATGGTTGATGCTAGGCCACTGAGCAACACCGGCTGGACTGAATTATATCTTAATACAACTGTTACTTTAAAAACAAGTGGATGAAAGATATAGCATTTTTAATAGTATAAGAATCTTAATGATTTAGATTTGAAACACCATAGACTTACATAATCCACTACTAGCTCTTCTTCCTGATCTTCTCCTCTTAGTTTCCTCACGACTTTTTGGATGAAGTCTTCAAACTTGGTGGCCATATAGACATCTTCATTCTGTAACTGAAGCCCACCACATTTCTGTCTGATCTCTTCAACCAGCCTTAAAGTAAGAACCAGCTCGTGTTACTCACATTTATTAAAGGATTTAGGGGAGCTGTGTTTTTATAGTTGTCATTTCAAAGTAAAACATGTCACATGCCTATATATATCCTATGAAGTCTTCTATGATAGCAATCAGAGAAATTGATAACACCAGAAGAAAAAAAATTAAAAAGCTGTGTGGAAGGACAATGGCAGTTCTTTATATGCTTAAAGAGAAAAGAAAGCAAGGCAAAAATATTTTAATTACTTGCAATACAAGCAAGATAATAAGGGGCTCATAAAATCAGTTCCTTTTTCTTTCAAATGTAGTCAAGGAGTAATAAAATAAAGGAAATTT
>NW_005299383.1:0-670 GCF_000412655.1 Myotis brandtii
GGCCGCCACACAGGCCTTCCCTGAGCTAGTCAGGTTTAGCATGTGGGCCCCTTTCATCCACAGTGGCAAGATTTATTTGAGCGCCCTTGAAAAGGCTGCCACACTCAACAAGGCACTCCCCCAGCACTCAGCCGGTAGATTACATTCACTGCCCCCAGGTACTCCATGCCCAATGCCTCATATACTAGTATGACCAGGTGGCTTAGTTTTGTCTTGCTGTGGGAGAAGTCCAGATTCTGGGCCAAGAGGCCCACACTTGGGCCTGCCAGGCCCAGGAAGGTCATCAGGGCCCAGAACTGCCTCACTCTGGCACCCGAGGCTGATTTGGGGCAAGCTACTTAACTTCCCTGTGCCTCATATCCTATCTGCACATCTGTCGCCAAGGCTTGGTGGTACCCAAGCCATAGTTGGCACCGTGATGCCTGGAGTGACTGTGAAACTGTCCTTTCCTAGTTAATCCAGCTGGTTCTGTTTGCTCCCCTCCCTTTTGTTAATATCTAACTAACTAACTACCTGCTGTAACAGACACTGTGGTCTAAAACTTGGACCAACATGAGGCAGACTTCCAGCATAGTGCATCCTAAGGGCTCCGTGGAAGCTCACTGATGGCACGGCAAATCCCAGATTCAGTTGAAACACCACTTAATTCTAAGTCCTGCTGATTCTTTAA
>NW_005299384.1:0-670 GCF_000412655.1 Myotis brandtii
TTCTTCAATCTCTGAAGAAATCACGTGAAGCAGAGTTTCATCATTCCCCCTTTTTTTCTGGTTGGTCACAGTCCCTTTATCATCAATACTTGGGTACAAGGAAGAGAGACTCCAAATGGCTCTGAAGCCAATGATAGATGTTCACACACAAGGTTCTGCTTTAAGCCTCCGCCCTGGCCCTCTAATTTGTTGCATCATCTTAATTCATCCTCTAAAATTACCATCTTTCATTTAAAAAGACAACAGGATATTGGCATCAAGCCACCGAAAGGTCATGTAGAGGATCAGCCATGAGAGTATTAGAAAATATACCATCTGCAGAAAATCATCCCATTCTTCAATTCAGCTGTATAGGACACATTCATTGAAAAGGAAGGTGTGGGCAGAAAGAGGGACCCCATTGCAACTGACTTGGACATGTGGTTAATTATTTACACTTTAAAGTATCAAAGAGGAATAAGGTCTCTGCCATTTTTTCCTCTCCCTCTTCCAAACCTCAAGTATCTGAGGAACTTGGGCACTATGAATCCTCAGAACTAACTGTCCATCTGGACCCTCCTTGCTCCCAGAGCAGCACCTTTTAAAGCCAAGTGCGTGTGAGATGAGAGAAAACTGTCTTAAATGGGCTAGGTTCCCACAGTTAAAGCAAAACAGAGAACTGAAGCAATTA
>NW_005299385.1:0-670 GCF_000412655.1 Myotis brandtii
CCTTCCATAGCGTGGGCAGGGAAGAGTTAAAGCTGCTATCCTCAGGGGCTCCACCCCAGGCCCTGGAGTCCTTGTTGCTCTGTGAGGGCTCAGCCCCAGGAAAACACAGGAGGAGGGAGTGTTTCAGGGCTGTTTAGGTTTTGTGTGGAATTTCCAGACCTAACAGAGGAGCAGAGTGTAAACCCCTCCTCCCCATTCCACTTTGAGAGCGTGGATAATTCTTTGTCACTTAGCACTCAGGTTTTGGCTTTGAATAATGCAAGCAGATACAAAGAGAAGTGAGGGACAGAAAAAGCAGGAAAGAGAAATACCCAGGGTGGCAAATATGTTACAGCTCCAAGTAAAAAGCTCTCTTGTCTTAGTACATGGACAAGGAATCAGGGCAGATGGAGTTTGGGAGCTCCCTGCCCTTGACAAAGGCCAAGGGAGTCAGTCTAAAATAAAAAGAGATACTTGTAGGAGTAAAGGCTGAAGACCAGGAATGGCGCTGAGACTTGCAACAAGAGTTGCAAACTCAGATGCCTACAGGTGCCAGGCAGGCAATGTCAGAAATTGAACTGTGGGGCATGTGAGACAATAAGGAGTGGTGGAGACTGTGGCAAATACAGAGACATGTTTGTTGCTCAATTTCTGCTGACTATGCACCTACAGTATCTAGGTCTTCTGATTT
>NW_005299386.1:0-670 GCF_000412655.1 Myotis brandtii
GAGGCAGTCTGACTAGGTACAGATCCTTTGCTCCACTAACAAGAAGTTCTGGACTCTTGGGCAGGTTACTCAAACACTCTTTCTTCAATTTCCTTTCCAAGAAAATAGAGATAATAAATAATAGGGTGGCTATGAAGATTAAATGAGTGTATGACATATACTAGTAAAGCACTACATTTGTTGGCCATTATTAGCATTCCCATTTTAAAGATAAAGGATACTTATCAAGAACCAGTGGGTTTAACCAAAGGACAACAGAGCTAGTGAATAGCACTTCAACACACGTCCATTTTCTGTCCTACACTGTCCACTGGCATCCTCCCTCCCTGTGCCCAAAGGGACAGGACCTTAATGACAAGACAGACCCCTGTCCTGATCAACAGAAATCCTCTCCAAATACAGCGATGGAGTACAAAGTGAGCAGGCGAGTGTAAGCAGGAAGAGGGCCCCTCCTCTAGGCACAAGGATTGGTTTTCTCCCTCTCCCTCTCTTCCTGATTCCCCTCCTTCTCTAAACACCTTAATTTCTCATCAGACAGTTACTGAATTCCCTTTGTCCTCTTGGTAAATGTATCTCTTAGTTAGATACAGATGGAGTGAGATATCCTTAGGTCAAAAGTACTCCCCTAAAGGGCAAAGCCATACAGTTACACTTAGGCCTGTGTGGCCAC
>NW_005299387.1:0-670 GCF_000412655.1 Myotis brandtii
TGTGCCTGGCATTTTGCTAGGCAATGGGGATACACAGTCCTTGCCCTCAGCTTCATAGTCCTTTGGGGATGCAGACAGGTAAATAGGCAGTTACGATCCAGTGTGATTGGTGCTGGGATAGGAAGAGTTGGAGAACATGGGGCATGGGTAGGAAGGACATCTTGGTGTGGGGGCAGGAAGGGGTGTCACGGGGAGGTTCCAGAGGCAGCGACCTGGGCTGTCTTAAGTTCCTTGGCGAAAGAAGGAAAGAAACCTAGAACCAAACTCCATCTGCCAAAAAGCATACACAAGCAACCTCCCTGGCCGGGTAGCTCTCTGGTCCACATTCCTCCTGGCATTCATATACTCAGTGCTAGCTCTTGATATTTGCATTATTCTTCTATGGCTTTTTGAAAAATCCTCTTTTCTGATTATACATACATGTTTTCTCTTCAACTTAACTGTAAGCTTCTAGGACCAAAAGACTGGGTCTTCTTTTTCTCGTGTCCTGTGCAAGTGTTCAGTGAAAATTACCCGGCAGAGGACCGACATGATAGCCACAAGCATCCGTGGGCTTAGGGTTTTTCAAAACTTTATTCTACAAGATCGATTGTAATTGTCAACTTTATAAGGCGTTTTTATTGAGTCTTGTACACAATGGAATTTTCTGTTCCTGTGCGTTTGAACAAAA
>NW_005299388.1:0-670 GCF_000412655.1 Myotis brandtii
CCACTGAGCTAAACCAGCTAGAGCTCTCCCAGTGTTTTGTATCTAACTCTAGGACCACATTTATCAGGTGGCAATCCAGTAAGTTTGTGGATCCTGTCTCCATCAACCTTCATCTTTATATCCCCAGGAGCCAGCACATTGCCTGGCACACAGTAGGTATTCAACATTTGATTGTCGAGAAACTAACTCTTCCCAAGACTGACTCACACTCAGGTGATCCAGAAGCACCATCCAAAACCACTTCCTGCAGGGCTGAGCTTGTTGTCACGGCAGGAGACTTGGAGAATTCGGGCAGCTCCCTAACCACTAAGCCACAGACCAGCTTCCACCTCCAGCACCTCATTACCTGATGTCTACAGGAAACTTGGAGCCCAGTGGGCACCAGGCAGCAATCAGCCACTCCACAAGCACTGATTGTGCACTCACTGTATACAGGGCACCATAGCACCAGGAACCTTCAGTGGCAGGAAAAGAAGTGGGTGGAGCTCACAAGCCATCAAAAATAAGGTTGTTTATTTTTAATTAATGGAAAAGATGATTTGATTTATATTGTCCTCATTATACTTCCCCAATTTCCCCATAGTGGGCCCATCTTCCTTGTGTAGCTAGTTTTTCATTTAAAACAACTTTTGTTGTTGTTGTTATTAATCCTCATTCAAGGATTTTTTTT
>NW_005299389.1:0-670 GCF_000412655.1 Myotis brandtii
TCATCATCATCATCATCATCATCATCATCATCATAGGATCACAGTTATCGTTATCATCATCACCCCCTCCCAATACATACTTCTTGGCATTGAGTAAACTCTTATCAATATTGTTTGCATGGAATTGAGATACCAATAACTTAACCGCATCATATAAGAAAAATGAATCTGGAGAAGTATGTGGAGGTTTTGGATCAGTTGTGATATGTTTATAGTTCAGTGAGGTAACATATGTGAAAGCTTTGTGAATATGATAAATTACTTACATGTTATTCTTGACATTAATATCATTTTATATCCTTTAAGGTCAGAGACACACACAGCAGTGATTTGCAGTACTTATGACATTATGGCAAATATGCTAAATTATTGCTCTGTCTGTAGGAAGAAACAAAAAAAAAATCTTGCATTTCTACATGTTTTTCCAAGGTTTTGTGCTTAAGAGGACAAGAAAAGAGCATTAACATTCTCAAGAACCCAATCTCTTAAGGTAAACATCTATGTCTGTTCTCCTAGCTCCTATGAGAAAAACATTTGAGATGAGATTCACATTTACATATTTTACTTTAAGGAACATAGGAGTTCGCAAAAGGTGAATGTATAACCTGAATGATTTGCCTTGGTTCTGTTACATGCTTCCTCATCGAGATGCATTTCTTAGAGGTAAAAA
>NW_005299390.1:0-670 GCF_000412655.1 Myotis brandtii
ATGTTTCTATCCCTCCCTCCCTCTCCCTTCCTCTCTGTAATCCTTAAAAATATATTTACAAAAAATACTTCACCAAGGTTATCATTCCCTAGAGTCCGTATCTGTTTACAAGTAAAATTACATGTAGTACTTTGCACAAATCTTAAGCACCCTATTCAAAGGCACACAGCTGTGCAATCCAAACCCCTGTGAAGACACAGGACATCACCATCACCCCAGAAAGTGTCCTCGAGCTCACGCTTTTTTCAATTCTGCTGGTCTTCCACCTTAATTTTTCAGTGGGTAAAATTAAAGGCAAATGCATGTAGTTCCAAAAAAACAGCTCAGTGTCACCCAAGCCATGGATGGAGCCAGGAGAGTGGGCAGTGTGGATCCCTCTAGGGATTCTGGGCACATCTCTCCTTGCAAAGCATCACAACATCCGTCCTTTTTCTCATGCTGAGGAGCATGCAGTTGAATCAAGTAATGGCGGAGGAGGCTACGTCCTCTATTCCTGTTTGCAGACTTTGGCACTTCATTATAAATAAGTAATAAATTACCTGCCACATCATGACCCCACAGTGAGGCCACTCACCCTCATGACCAAGGTGTCAGGATATGTCAGGTCCTTCTTCCAATACATAGTCATTCAACAATCATTGGTCCAGCACTGCCTCCAGGCCAAGCCCGG
>NW_005299391.1:0-670 GCF_000412655.1 Myotis brandtii
CCATTTTCCTTACAGGTATCTGAATGGTTCAACCTGAGAAGGAAAAGCTTGTGATAAGGAGGCATTCCTTGATTAGCTTTAGCCATTATCTTGATCAGACCCAAGTTAAACAGGGGCTGTCCTTGGGATGATGAAGCTGATGAGGTTGTCGATTCTATAAACAGGGAGTCCACAAACAACTCTTTGCCTGTTTCTACAAAGAGAATGAAGCTCTGAGCTCAGAAGTGTGGTGACTGCATAAGGACACAAACTAGTTTTTCCATTTATTTCAGTTCTGGTGATTACTGGAGAAAATTTTCCTCGGGACAATCCAAACTCCTTTATTGTGTGAAAGAATTTTTAATGTGAAAATGATTATTTAATCTGACTGCAGGCCTTTGGTAACAGGCTATCTGAGAGCATGATATGTTATTGTGTACATGAAATTTCTGTGGAACTCTAGTTCATAAGTAATGGTCAAAGGGAAACTTGCCTTATGATTCTACAGTTGAGTTTTCTGCAATTAGTCCAGTGGGAGATACAGGAAATAAAGGAACAAACAAAGACATAAAGATAGTAAGAGATTAGGTGAATAACCTGTGGATTCTATTAAGACAACAGGGATGGGAGAGAAGATTACGTAGGTAGTACTTTAAGAAAGGAACTCTGAGCCCTAACCGGTTTGGCTCAG
>NW_005299392.1:0-670 GCF_000412655.1 Myotis brandtii
CCATTAGTCATGGAGAGGCCTTAGTAATCATCTCTCTTTGAAGAATAACTTCATTTATTCTGAGTATACAGCTAAAACATATCCACTATAGAAAATCTGAAAAAATCAGTTACACACACAAAATAATTAACACCTGCGTGATATTTTTGGCAATAATTAACCTGCTCTCATCCTCCTTTACTTAACTGAAAGTCCCATCAACGCCTTTTGATTGCCTCCACCATTGCAGTGCCGTCTTTTTTTAACCTACTTCTATCACCTACTGCTGTAGCCTTCTATGCCAAATTAATTTTTCTAAAGTGTAATTCTGAGTAAAGTGCTAGAAAGTCCACATGACCCTCCAGTGCCTTTCAAATAAGACCACAGTCTGGAGTAGACAGTCAGGGACTCCTACAGGCTTTAGGAGGGACTGCTTCCCAATATCACAGCATGTCCCCTGTTTTCTAACCTTTTGAATCTTGCCACTTCCCTGTCCCAGCATTCCTTCTCACCAGTGGTTTTACTTAAATTTCCATTTCAATTTTGCTAAAATTGCAAACTTCTTACCTTCACCACCACTCTACTCCTTATCCCTCTCTCTACTCTGTTTTTTATTTAGTTCTTATAGCCATCTAACACACCATCTATTTCATTTGTTCAACTTGATAATTGACTGTAATATAAAGTTCAT
>NW_005299393.1:0-670 GCF_000412655.1 Myotis brandtii
AAGCTTTTCAAACTGTTCAGTTAGATAAAAATGCTATTACATCATTTTGCCTTCCTTTGGAAGGGAGCATCACTAGCAACACATTCTAAGGTCTCTTGTAGATTATTTTTCAGAATCTAGTTCCTACATATTCCTAGTGAGATTTGTCAGTGAAAGGCATGTGTCCCAGATTTGGGAGGTAGAGGAGGAGATGCCCTTATATCTGTAGTCAGAAGTATTTAAGCCAGATATGTGAGCAGAAGTGAAATTCACAGGCTCTTGGGAACCACTAGCCTCGAATCTTCAGACTGTCTTTGCTCTTAACTCCCTGAAAGTTCATTGATGTCTCACAATTTTCAACCCCACCAAGTTCTTCCAAAGATTCTATACTGTGTGTTCTTTTCTAATGTAAAATACTTTCCACCTAAAATATGTTGAATAGCTTCTCTTCTCTTGGCCAAGCCATGAATGACATATCAACATTTACTTTTTTGTGTATATCACATGTTGGTGACTAAGGAAATGCATAGCAATAATTTGTGAATGCAAAATAATCAATAATACCAAAATTATTTTAATTATATAATAATGTAATTAAGTAACTTTTGACACTCTATAAACTTTCCACTGTGAAGTTAACTTCTTCTTTATCTTTTTTAAATTTGCAATATCTATTCTTGTGTGTGTGTGT
>NW_005299394.1:0-670 GCF_000412655.1 Myotis brandtii
GTGGGGCAAAAGGGCTGAAGACGGTGCATTCATAGGCACTGATAAGCCTAAAGGAGCCCAGGGCACTCTGAACAAACTCTGGGAGCTTTGCTGCATCAGTCGGTGCTGTCAGTGTTGGCTGAGGGCACACATGAATTCTTCACTCACTTGACAGGTATATTAGGTGCCTACTGTGTGCCAGGCGTCATTGTAGGCACTTAGGATATAGCTACAAATGAAACATGCATAGACTTCTGCCCTCCTAGTGCTTAGAGGAAGGGACTCAGATAGGAAACACCACCTGGGGATCAAAGGGATGCACCAGGCAGGTACGAGGGTAGTGGTGGGAGACAGCAGTAGCAGCCTGGCAGGGTATCCTGGAAAGCTCTGAGGAGAAGTGGCATTTGAGTGAAGCCCTGAGTATGGTGAGAAAAGTAGTCATGTGTCTACCTGGGAAAGAGCGTTCCAGGCTGAGGAACAGCAAGTGCAAGGGCCCTGGGGCAGGAGCATATGCCGGCATGTTGGCGGAACAGCAGAGACCTCCCTGTGGGTGGGAGAGAGTGGGGCAAGAGTTAATAGGGATCAGACCCCATAAGACAGGGCTGTCTAACAGAGTTTTCTGAGATGATGGAAATGCTGCGAATCTGTGCTATCCACTGTGAGAGGCACCAACAGCCTCTGGCTACTGAGC
>NW_005299395.1:0-670 GCF_000412655.1 Myotis brandtii
GACACTCGTAAGTCAAGGCCCCACTGTATCTGATTCCCTCTCCCTGGAGTACAGAGCTAGACTACTGTGGAGGACTAAAGATGACTGCAAATATGGATAACCCTTCCATTAAAAGGAATGTCTATATTTTCTTCCCTTGAATATGGGTGACTTTGACCAATAGAACATAGAAGTGACGTGTCGTTTTCTAGGCTAAGTTTTAAGAAACTGGTGACTCCCAATGCCTGTCTCTTGTACCATTTGCCCTTAAAATCCAGCCACTAAGCTGTGAGAACGTCCAAGTGGCCCCGTGAAGAGGCCCATGTGGAGAAGGACAGACAAGTGTTCAGATTTCACTAACAATCAATCTCCTTGGAGGCCTTCGCTTCTGCCTACCACCATTCAATTCCCAATCACTGTCACATGTTTATCACACAGCAATGGATAACCAGGACAACTGTATTTCCTAGCATCCTTTGCAGTTGGAAACAGGACTGAGTTCTAGACAATAGAATGCAAGAAGTGCTTGAGCCTAAAATCTTCCCATGCACAATCCTCTGTGTTCCTTTTCTTTTTCCCACTTTGCTACACACACAAGCACAGCCATTTTAGTACCATGTTTAAGATAATAGAATCACAGAGTAGAAGAAATCCAGTTCTCTTAAATCACTGATTGGAGGAGTAAACGGTC
>NW_005299396.1:0-670 GCF_000412655.1 Myotis brandtii
GATAGATAGATAAATTTACTGCTAAGTTAGAATGCAGGAGGAAACCTGCTTAACTTAGGACAATCAGGCAAAACTTTTCTGTAAATTTAAGCTCATAAATACAAGATGAAAAAAAAGCCAAACAAAGAGAAGGAAGAAAGGAAAAACATTACATGTTGCAGATGGACTGCTATATGAAAGATCCTGACATAGTTGAGAAAGTAAACCTAAATGTAGGTGCTACTGGCATAATTATCAAGGATAAATAGGGCAGGAGAAATAAGAGACAGACAATGCATTGCATTCTAAAGTGTGGTAATGTTAGGATTTTATTCTAGGTTAAACAGAACACCAGTGAGGTGTTGAGGGAAGAACATTTATTAAGCTCATAAAGTGAGACTCAAGTTTACTATGGTCAAAACTAAGGAGGAAGTGGATCTGATTTATTTAGGAGGAAGAATTGATTGGACATGGGAATGGATTGTAATTTGGTTAGTAAGTGACAGGAGGATCATGCATCGCTCTCTGTTCTTAATTTATTCTTTGAACTATCAGATGGATGTGAACCTTCCTTAGAGAGACTAGAGTTTGAAGAGGGAAAATTTTAAAAGAAACAGAAAGATATCGAGTTTGAAATATCTGTCAGATGTCCAAGGGAGGTTTTAGGTGGAAAGATACACTGAGTGGCCAG
>NW_005299397.1:0-670 GCF_000412655.1 Myotis brandtii
GTCCACGTTATCCTTTCACTAGTTACTTCACAATGACTGATGTTACCAAATAAAAGAGCATTTGTTCTCAACTTTCCCAGTTGTCTGCACTTCTAAGACTATTGATATTAATCTGCTTTATGGTAGTTAATATTTATAGGAAAAGTTCTATCTAATTGCATTGAATTAAATTGTAGTAATTCTTAGTCATTGAATGCTGATATATACAAAGGGATCTAGAAAGATGCCCACAAAGGAGAGTAGAGATTGCAATCTGTGCCTATTGGATTCACTATAAAATTATAACTGTAAATGTATAAATTAGAATGTAATTACATTTCTCTAATGCTTTCTAAGCTTTCTCAAAATGATTTCTCAAGTAAGCAAAGATCATGAACTAGGAATATACAAAAGAACTGCAAACAGTCAATAAACAGGAAAAACATTCGCTTGCATTAATCATAAGAGAAACGCACACTATACTACCATTATCACCCATTAAATGGGAAAGAATTTAAACCATATTTTTAATGGGATGAGGGTACAGTGAAATTATAGGTATGTTTAGTCACTGATAATGTGACCAAACCCTTACATGCATTTCTCACTTCTTTTCCTGTCTGCTTTCAACAACAGGATTCCTCTGAGCAACAAAGGATCATTTCTTATTCAGTTTTTAAAATATTTAATA
>NW_005299398.1:0-670 GCF_000412655.1 Myotis brandtii
TCAATAAACATATCCTCAGGTGAGGATTAAAAATAAAAGGAAAAACATAGCCTAGATCATCCAGGTCCAACAGGTCTTGAAAATGAAGACTGGAGACATTACACAAATTTCCCTTCTCAACTGGGAACCTAGACAAGCAACCCCATAGGGACTTGAGTTCTGGATTATGAGTGAAAGTTGCATTGTCTGCCCGTTTGCCCTCCTTCTGTTCTGTTCTCTAATTTTAGACATATTGGCCTTGACAGCATCCCTTAACAAAAGGATCAGCAGAGCAAGTGCTCATGTCCTAAATGTGACATTTCCCACACCAAGAGAAAGAAATGAGATTCCCTACCATCATCTTGTGGCTAATAGCTTTTATGTAATCATAAAAACCATTATAGGGGACCATAACCAAATCACTACTAATTTCCTTCTAATTATATCACACTTATATTTTCAAAGTACACCAAAGCCTATTATTAAATGATCTAAAAATGCTGTTTCTGACTAGCTAAAGACTTACTGAAAATTATTACTCTGAGCAGGAGTCAGTAAATTTTTCCTGTAAAGAGGAAAACAGTAAATAAGTAAATATTTTAGGCTATTTGAGCCATAAATGTCTCTGGCACAACTATTCAACTCTGCTGTTGTAGCATGAAAGCAACCATAAGCAATATATAAATGAATG
>NW_005299399.1:0-670 GCF_000412655.1 Myotis brandtii
AAGAAGAAGAAAAGAAGTGGTACAGATTGAATGAGAAATTACTGCTAATATCTGCAATTTATAATGTTCCAAATATATCTTTGCATCCATTTACTCACAATTTGAGCCCTATCTTCTCTAAAACATTGGCCTCTCAAAACTGTTGCATATAAATCAGTGTTGGCCTCTAATGGTTTACAGTTTAAGACTCACACCAGTTTGCAAGCCTGGAGAATTATCCTGAAACTTATGTCTTCATCACCTAATCTGGAAATTCTATATCATGCTTTGCTACTACCATTAAAGATTAGATATTGACACACGGGTTTATTTACCTTTTTCTGATGGTTAAACCATGCATTATTCTATACTGGCCTCTGTTTCAACTTGATGTGGAATGAGTAGCTCATAGTTAATTGCTGGTGACTTTGAGTCATCCTCCAACATGCATTATCCGCTTGTAAAAGATGATGTAATTGCATTTGTGTTTCCAAATCTAGCTGCCATGTTTTCTAAGTCATACCCTAGGAAGAACATCTGGAAAGGTCTTCCTGGAGGAACTGTCTTCATCAGAAGTTCCTAAGCCTGGCCACAGTTCAGAATCACATGGGGAAATTTGTTAAATATATAGAGACTCTGGAGTTTCCAATTCAAAATGTCTGTTCTGGATCCTAGGAATCTATATTTTAGC
>NW_005299400.1:0-670 GCF_000412655.1 Myotis brandtii
AGAGATAAGGTCTCTTTGCCTTTGAAGCCTCAAGCTTAGTATGCAACCAGGACAAAGTTGATGCTGAGTAAGTATTTGTTGGCTGATGACAGTGTCATGCAAAGTACTTATATTTTCTGTACAATTGACCTAAACAGGCACCTTTCTAGCTGGTCTGCAAAGTCATTCCTTCTGTTGTCTGGCATCAGAGTCTTTCAGGGACGAAGGAACTCAATGATCCCTGTCCAGGCACATCTTCCCTGCTTGCCCACAGTCAGAATTCTTTGCTCTTTGCACTTCTTAAACCGCTTTAAATGCATTGCCCTTCTGGCTTGTATTACTATTGTTTATTCAGTAGATAACATTTTCATATCTTACCCAAGGTTCCTTGAAGTTTAGTTGCCCCGTTCAGGTAACAATGGGGGCTTTCTACATTGTCTCAAGTGGCTGCATTCCGAATAGTAACAGAAATCAACTTATTTACTGAAGGGAATTTGTTGTCATGAGTAGATTTTTAAAGTTTATGGCAGAGACAATCATCTTAAAAACCAAAATATCAAATTATAAGGCCTAGGATTTTAGAGAGCTAAAGATTTTTTTTAATTCTAAAGTCTTGGCTTTCAGTAACAAAATTTTAACTCCAAAAGAATAAAGCCATCCCTAGCTGGTTTGGCTCAGTGGATAGAGCGTC
>NW_005299401.1:0-670 GCF_000412655.1 Myotis brandtii
ATTCCCCATCCCTGCTCTAGTGGGACCAGGTTCTGGTAAACTCTTTCCCCTGGAGAGTAGGTCTTTGTTATGGAGAATGCTTTGGGAGTATTTCAAAATTATTACTTATTCTCTCCCACTTCCAAAGGTATGAAATGCCTTTTTTTTTTTTTGACTTTTCACCATGAGAACCTAGTAGGATACTTAGAAAGCCCATTAAAGTATAGGGTCTCCACTGAAGACTGCAGGCCTTCAGAATGTTGTCCTTTTCACCCTTAGCCTACAGCACTTTATCAAAATTAAAATTAAATTCAAAATTAAAATTAAATGTTTCTACCAGATTATGACCCCAGTGGTTTCTGCTTTGGGTTGATGTCAGCTATGATCCTCTGTATTTGCCTGCTCCCCTGAATAGCAGACTGTCAATTTGCCCTGTGATTTCCATTCTCTGATTAATCCAAGGAGTCACTGACTTTTCTGTTTGTTCGGGTTTTTGGTTTCTACAAAGATGGATCAAAAACTTCCAACTGCTTTACATGTTGATCAAACTGGAAGAGGCAGGTATTTATCTTGCATAAAAGAGAAGAAAGAAAGTGACTCCTTTAAATGTCTAGTCCCTTCTAACCACCATACATTTCTTTTTCAATTTCTCCTTTGTCTTAATACTGAACTTTATGAAGATGATTTATAC
>NW_005299402.1:0-670 GCF_000412655.1 Myotis brandtii
ATATATATCAGCCTCCCCATTAACTATGTGTTAGATACAGATTTCCAAGTGCTCAATGGGTAGATAATGTTCGAAGCTCCAGACAAAGCAGGAATGAAGAGCTGCTGCATGCTTAAACCATTGGAAATCCAGGGTAGTCTAATGTACCAATATTTACTAACAATTAAAGACCTAGCCAGCTATAGGCCCTACTGTTTCATTCCAACCTAACATGCCAATCAGAGCAAGAGCAGCTCATCTGCAAAATGCTTATTTGAAAAGTCTTTATTGTACCTGGGTCTCACCTCTTTCATGAGCACTGGTAAGCCAGGCTGGTTCACAGGTCTAGGGAGAGAAGACAGGTCAGTGGCCACGCCTTTTATCTGACCCGTCCTGTTGTTCACCAGCCCCTCAATGTCCCTCTCAATTTATCAGTAGAGCTGAGTTCTGCGAGGGCTCTTCCAGGGCTGGTGTCTGTGTGGACCTAGATTCCCAGCTCTTGAACTCTGCTCATTCTTTGCTGTAGCTTGTGCTCCCCTGGGTATGATATTTTTAGACTGTCTTCCTAGTAACTGACCTTCTGGCTTCATCCTAGAAATATCCCTCCCACAAGGGCTCCAGAGAGACATTTCTCAAACGCTGAGCAGTGTAATGAGATACCCTTGACAGGAATGTTAGAAGACGTTTTCAA
>NW_005299403.1:0-670 GCF_000412655.1 Myotis brandtii
TATGTCGGGTGTTAGGAGGAGATGAGAAATTGTGCTTCAGGCAGAGGGAACAGTATTTTCAAACAATTGGAAATGAGAACGAGATTTGAATTAGCCTAATGAAGGTCTTTTAGGGACTAGGAATAGAGAAGAGGAGTAAGTTTTCTTTCCTTTCCCTGGACATAGAGCTTGATATGGGGCAATTCTGAAATAGTTTGTCTTTGGCACTCTACCATTTCCCTTTCTGTACTTTTCTCCTTCTTCTGCCTCCTTCCCTGTACAGCTAATATTCTCTATTAATCCAAGCCCTCTGGGGCACTGTACCAGTCAGGCACGTTTCAACCCTTAAAACCCTACTTACCCTAAAATTACCCACCTCTGTTTCCACCCCTATCAGAAATTATAGTCCCTCAGCACAGCAGTTCTCATCTAGGTTGCAAATAAATAAAATTTTACTAAAGTGTGAATGACTATTAGCTTTTCAGTATCAGTACTTTAAGAGAATACTTCTGAATCCAAAATAAGTCTATTACTAGTGAGATTTAAATCGTAGAACAGTAGAAGTGAAGTTATAACATTTTGGTCATATTAGGAAGAATATTTTTGGTCTGGAGAGCTACCCTGTAAACAGGCCTATCTTGCTGGAAAATCTGTTTCAAGAGTTTGGTTCTCCTGAACAATTTATTTTTTT
>NW_005299404.1:0-670 GCF_000412655.1 Myotis brandtii
CACACACACACACACACACACACACACACTTCAGATTAGAGCTGCATAGAACAATGTAATGGCCACTGGATATTTTCTGACTTGTTTTTGTATCATTAAGATGAATGTAAAATAACGATGTAAGTTTGGAGGAATTTTAGATATTGAGGATCTCTAACAAATAATATCCTTAGATATTGAGGATGTCTGACAAACACCAATCATAAGTCCCCTCTTCATGTCATGTAACTGTAGAATGTTTGAATATTCTTCTAGTGATGTTTGGAAATCAGAATCTAAAATATGATCCTAGCTATGTAAGCAAAATATACTTGAATAAAGAGATAATAAGGAAATACGTAGATGAGTTTACGGGGAGCCCAAAATGACTTTCTTGTTATGAACTCCTGGTCCAAACGGAAAATTTCAGTCATATTATATCTCATATTGGGATACAAGCTATTTGGTATAGTGACAATTCTGATTTGGGGATTCGTATTGGTCAGGATTTATGCTGCCCTAATGTCAAGGGCATACATAATTCTTTTATGTTAACACATTGCAAATAAACCTGAGAGATTTACAACTATTATTTATTAACTCTCAGGGTATACTTGTTTATTAATATTGCTATCTTCCTAACATCTTAAGAATAAATGTATTTTGAGCTTGTCTGAGAATGGAATAGAAA
>NW_005299405.1:0-670 GCF_000412655.1 Myotis brandtii
GGCACTGAGATAATTTCTATGGGAGATAAAATATAGAGTAAGTCAATAACCTCTATCCACTGGGGGAAGATAGCTGTACACATATATCAGCCTAACCTTTCTCAACAACTTCATTCATAGAGTATATACCCTAAAGCAGAGTCTTAATGCATTCTGACCTATTATGTTGTCTTGCAATCTAAAGCCTCCTTCTTTCTTATGACTAGTTCAAAGCTGAGCATAGGTCCTACCAGTTATATGAAACCATGATGATTTTAGCCTATCATGTTGATAAAAGGTCAGAGAGGAGGGGAGAAGAGATAGAAGGAAGTATGGTATGTATAAGGAATTGTTCAGCCTAAAATTTCCTATTGAAATTATAGAATCCCAGAAGTGACACACTAGGTGATAGGCATCTGGACCCAAGGTTTAGAGACTAAACAAATATATGATTGCTAATCTGAATTTTAGGTACTTATTTTTCTGCCCAAGAAATATACATTGAGCACTTTGGATGAGACACTGTCCAGGAGTGAGGTTAGAACAATGAATAAGGCCAGGTCCCTGCCATCATAGAGCTTAAGTCTAGTGAGAAGCACAGACAAGAAAATAAATCAATTGATTAAAAATATAATTTTTTCTAGTTTTATTAAGAAGTAGACATACATTACTCTATGTTCAAGGTGTACAG
>NW_005299406.1:0-670 GCF_000412655.1 Myotis brandtii
TCCTTTCAATGTGCACGAATCCGTGCACCAGGTCACTCGTATTTAATAATCTCAGACATTTAGAGTTAGAAATGAGGTTTTTTAAATAATAAATTTCTTTTTTAATATTCTCACAATAAATAAGAGGGCCCAGAATCAGTGCCTTTCAATTATAGAACTGATATTTTTCAATAATCTCTAAGAGATCCTAGAAAACTCTCTTCCATATTTTTATTTTAGTTTTTAACACTTTATGATTTTCCCTTAGACCCTTCACACAGGAGGGAAAATCCTAAAACTTTAGCATGCACACCCTTTATCTTATTCAGAAAACTAGTCTCAAGAAACTCATTTTAGAATTTTAACACAGAGACACATACATACACAGACTGGTTTTCCCAAGATTGGGAGTATCCAGGTAGGATCTTAGCCTCTCTCAGCCTGACATGAAACATTGCCTTCTAGCATGATTGACTGTCTCTTGCTCCTCTGTAACTATTTCAATTAATAAAGAAATACACAAATTTTCCTCTGAGTTTATTTCCACTAAAATTTTGTAAGCCTTTGTATATTGTACCTAATGTCATTGATATTTTTTATTATTTTCAAGAGAATCCAAGGGTCTAGCCAACAACTGGCCTAAAAATTCCTCATGTTACAGAAATTAAACACAGACATAGATACATAGCGC
>NW_005299407.1:0-670 GCF_000412655.1 Myotis brandtii
GGTGTGACTTGTGAACGTGTGGCACAATTCTGAATGACTTCAGCTGGCAATCTACCCACTGGAGCATTACTCCCTTCAACACTTACACTTTGATGTTTCCTCACAAATCAAAGTTTGAGAAGACCAAAGCAAAGAGAGGGAGAGATCAGAAGGAAGGGAGCGTGGGCCCTGTGCCCTCCCGGAGTGTGGCCAGCCCGAGGCCCCTGGGGGCAGGCCCGCACCTGCTGCTTCATGGTTTTCGTGTCCCACAGCAGCAGCTTGCCAGGAACATGGTTCGTGCCCTTGCTGCCGATGTCTAGGGCCGAGAAGTCCACCTGGGAAGTGAGGCTTGGAGCTGCGGCCGAACAGACGAAAGAGGCCCCGTTGGGGCTGCACGCGAGAGACAGGATTCTGCAACACACGTGGGGCGGGGTCAGCACTCCGTGGCCACTGGAAGGATGAGATGGGGAAAAGGCCCAGCAAAGGACCAGGCCGCAGAGCACAGTGCGGCGAGCGGCCTCCAGCTCACCTGGGCATGTCGTCGTTGATGTTGATTTCACAGAGATTCTTCTTGGCTTCCGTGTCATAAAGGCGCACCGTCCCCACACCACTGCCCAGCAAGAGCTGGAATGAGAAGGGGCGGGAGGTGTGAAGAACAGGAGGAGGTCAGGCAGGTCAGGCAGGACCATGG
>NW_005299408.1:0-670 GCF_000412655.1 Myotis brandtii
AATCAGTAAATAGTGCTTATTGTGACAATGTAAATATTATTCACTGAAAAGTCTGAAAGGCTGCTACAATTATATTTCCTCTGTGGAGGTACAATAACATGACCACTGTGCCACTAGTAGGAGACTTGCTAGTTTAAATTGATTCTGCTTTTTTACATTCCACCATAGAGAAATATTTTTTTTGGAATATTATTGTACTTATTTTTTCTGGTGGTGAGCTATATTTCTTCTTTACCACATACCCAATATTTTCCAGTTTATTATTCATGTTAGCTAAAATTCCTGTCTTCTTGAAGACATTTTTTCTTGGAGCTCAACAATTAACTGCCTGTTTATTTCTAGGTCTTCTTTGCTTTAACTTTCAGATTAATGTCACCATTTCTCAAAATACTTATCTTCTTCTTTCTTGGTTTTCATCTTCACTGTGCTGGCAAATAACTTCAAAAAGAGATGTGAAAAGTAATGTTTCTAAATCTTCACACTTTAGAAAACAACCTTACTTTGTCTTCAAATTTAAGAATTCAGCTAAGAATCCTAGGTTCAAAACAATTTTCCTCAAAACATTAAATACTTTGTTTTGCTGTCTTGTAACATACATTTTGAAAACGACAAATCTGATGCTAGTGCTTGAGTTGTTCAATTGCAGTGACCCGACTTTTCCCCTTGGTAG
>NW_005299409.1:0-670 GCF_000412655.1 Myotis brandtii
GTGCATTTTCAAATACCTTGAGATGAAATGACTTGTGCAAAAGAGCAAATGGCGAGAGAATAGTTTCTAAGTGTGCACCTTGTCCACTTTCTATTGCTCTGTTGACTACAGAGCTGCTCCGCTGTAGCCTTCGGCAGGGAAAGAGCCTTGGGGAGAAGCGCTCGGGACCTGGCTCCTCTAACTGCCCGTGAGATTGTGACTCCCAGGTCTTCACCTTCTACTTGGCCAGTAGCTACATCTACGATGATAACATTCTTAATTTAGCTTAGAGAGAAACAGGGACGCAGAAACTAAATCCACCCGATTTGCTATGGAAATTGGTGTTCTAAAGTAGAAAGCACATAGCCATGGAGAAGGAAGTCTAGTAAATTAGTTGATGCCTGGAAATAATTGCTTTTCCAGATGGGCTTATAATGGATTTATGAAGTATGACTAGAACATAAAACAAAGTTACCTAGTTAAAAGATGGGAAGATTTTGAATCTTTGTTTACATCAAACAAATACCTGTTCATATAGGTGAGGTTCTCTTCAATAAATGGAGTTTACAATGATGTGAATCACACTAATGCTAAAATGAAAGTTTACATTAGTATTAATATTAACCTACTTAAGTGTAGCCCTTTTAAAATTTTAATATGTTTTTATTGATTTCAAAAAGGAAGGGAGAGG
>NW_005299410.1:0-670 GCF_000412655.1 Myotis brandtii
TTTTTATTTTGGATATTTTCTTTGGTATTTTAATCATACTCTGCAGCTGTCTTTAGTGTAAGAGACAAAACATATGTTTTTAGGACTATTTGCTTTCCTCTCCAAATGCTGCTGCTGTCCCTGGAGTGACCACTGTTCTCACTCTGGCTTTATGATGAGCACAATCTTTAAAATTACTTTCACTGAGAACCTGTTTCTCTCCTCACACTGCTTCCCCTCCGCCCTACTTAATTAACAAGCCAGAGTTCTTAGAAACTAACCCCTGGTTAGAAGGGGGTTCTTTTGATTCTGATTTTCTGTAAGAACTTTTCCCACAAGCTCAGGCGAGTTCTCTTTGCTTTCAGTGAGTGTCAGAGACACACTGTGCTGAGCCATTTGGAGACGGCCTTTGAGTCTGGAAAAGGCACAGCTCCTAATTAACTGGCCAGTGAATGGTTTCACTGTGTGGGAATCAGTTAAGTACTTCCAGCGGGTTTTGTGGGACCTAAGAGAGATGATACTGCGTTTTTAATCAGGCGAACTAAAAAGCTAACACTTTCTAATGACTTAGCAGCGCCACTCCTCTGAGGACTCCAGATGGCCAGAGCTCTCAAGAGCCATTCTGGAAACCCTGGTCAAGTTCCATAGGCACCTGGGATCTGTATACAAGTTCAGCCTTTGAATGAATTCT
>NW_005299411.1:0-670 GCF_000412655.1 Myotis brandtii
GCATGAATTTCATGCACCAGGCCTCTAGTAATTAATATTATACCAGTCATTCTTTATCCTTAAATATCATACATATTTGGTTCCCAATTCTGTAGTATTTGGGGGACAATGTTTTGTTTTAAAGAAAACTTTAAAGAAATTAGAATCCTTAGTTTTAAACAAAAATATATACATCAGCATGATACTGTAGTTTTTTGTATTTGTGCATATAAATACCAGGGGTTATTTAGCAAATATTTCTTAAAAATTAAGGGGGGTGGACACATACAAAGGAATAGATTGTTTGTGTAGGACATAATCTTTATAGTACACCAAAGTCAAACTGAATGTTTACTAACATTTAGTTTGAAGCTTTATTATTTATATACATGGAAGTTGTTAAAATAAGCGTGGCTAAAAACTAAATATTTTATGTGCCTCATTTCAGTACTCAAAGGATAGAAAGAATATTTTGGTATTTGATTCCAGTTTGTGATAGTTTTGTTGACTGGACAAATATATATTTTTAATTTTTATGTGATTGCCACCTACAAATCAAATGAAATAATATAACCATTCAATATGGAATTTCTTCTTAGCCACTAAAGATAAAAGTGTTATGGTGACAAAATAAGGTTTAAAATCTTGCTTAGTTAATTCAACCAGGCACAAAATCACAGGTTTGAAAAAA
>NW_005299412.1:0-670 GCF_000412655.1 Myotis brandtii
AGAGAACCCCAATATATAAAACAAGTTCTAGGAAACTGTCGGCAGTAGTAGTTGGCTGATGTGAGTTCCCCCTCCACACACCCTGGGACTGCCATGCCCCTTCCCTTGTGGTGTAACCCTGGGGAAATGCTTGGCACACCAAGCCTCATTGCCCTCCAATTCTAGTTCAAAGACTGGGCAGGCTGCCCAGGACACAGAGAGGTTCCATGGGGTCCAAGAGCCACCAACACTGCCAATCCTGCTTGACCTTTTTTCAAGTAAATCATAGTCAGAGGTAGCATGGCTGATCTTTTGTATGCTGAAGTCCAGTTTTTTATATCTAAACTTTTCTGGCTTTTCAGTCTTTTTCTTTTTTATTGCAATAAATTTTAACAAATTAATATTTCTGCTTTGTGTTAAAGCAGCTCTCAGATCCTGTGGGACTTCCATCTTAGGTCACAGTAAACAGCAATCTATTTTCCCAAACTGTGAGAAAGTGCTGAATGCTTCCAAATAGCATCCTGCCCCTAATCTGATTTCTGAATATTCTGGTTCTTTTCCTTTTTTGTATATTCTTCCAGTCGAAGAAGCCACTTTGTCCAGTACTGGGAACACAGCTCTGTGTCCATGAAATGTGGGTGGGCAGGGGATCCATCTTTGTAGGCCACCATAATTAAACCACACCGAACCT
>NW_005299413.1:0-670 GCF_000412655.1 Myotis brandtii
GCAGGAGCTGCCCCTTGTGGTCAGTGCACTTCCACAGCCAACCTCCTGCAGTCCCTTCCCCCAGGCCAGCAGGCCCTGATCAGTCTCCAATCCTCAGCCAGGTGGAGAGATCCCACCCATGCACAAATTCGTGCACCAGCCCTCTAGTATACATATATTTATCTATTAAGTAAAGTAAGTGAAAACAGAAATGAAAACATCCCTGCCACAAAAACCTTAGAAAACATTTAACAACATTTCAGAGACAGCCTGTGAGCCTAACACAAATAGATGTCCAATAGGATGGGTAGTTTTGTATGTTTTCCCTAAGAAAACAGAATTGATTTCATCACTGACAATAATTTTTCATAGAAACTAATAAATGAAAATTATAATGATACAGTTTGGGTGTACATCATGTTTAGTGTTTTCTGCCATGTGAAATACTCCTTATAGAACTATTCTATCACTCTTCCTCATTGGCTTGCCACAGCACTTATAATCCATTTGTGTGACTGAACTCTGCATAGGACACATTTCTTGAAAGCAAACAAGACACAATAAAAAAAAGAAAGTGAAAACAACAGACTTTGTGCAAATTGGCACATTATTGTAACTTAAGTTTTTTACATTAAAATAAAAGGTAAAATAAATGTTCCTGAGATACATGTAATTCTGTCTTTTTGAAAAT
>NW_005299414.1:0-670 GCF_000412655.1 Myotis brandtii
AAAAAAAAGCCTGATTAAGCAGAAGCAGCACTTTTGTTACAGATTCAGTTACCATCTTAAACACTGCTTAGGTCTATGGTGACTAGTTGAAAGTTATGGACAAACTAGGTTAGAGTTGTGCATGCTACCACTGCAGTCATCCTGATTGATTTTTCATTCATTTCCACCTAAAATGCTGACGCACCAACTTCGAGTGCCAGGTAGGGTCTCTGCAGTCAGCTGAGCCACAGCTGCAGGGAAGGTCCCTGCCAGGCTCCCAGGGCAATTAGGCAAATGAAGAGCTGAAACAGACATCAAGGAGCAGCTCTGGTCCTGAGTGAAAGAGGCAGAGCCATCACCTGTCTGTCCTCTATTGCAAGACTGATGGATACAAAAGGACACAATCCACTCCCCAAACTTTGTCATGGGAAGGACCAAAAAGTCATTCCAAGTGATACAAACCTTATGACCTTTGCAGTTTCGGCAGGGCAAAAATGTCAGTGTAGCTGCTCTGTTTTAGTGTGGAAGCAGAGGCAAATATTAACAAGGGCTTTCTTTTTCTCTCACGCACACAGCAGCCTTCACAATGCCTGGCTATTTTTAAAACTGAAATTGCACAGTACTGGCTTCTCCCACTAATTTGTTTTTTCCAGGAAAGCCTGACTCCCTGGAATACTTATTAAAGAGCCCC
>NW_005299415.1:0-670 GCF_000412655.1 Myotis brandtii
ATATATATATATATATCAATGTGATCCTGGAGGGAAGAAAGGGAGTGATTTATTCCATATTCAGCAGTTTAGTGGCTTGGTTTCATTTGATGTCATCTTAATTTAATTTAGCAAGATTATTAATTAACATAACTTATCATTCAACATCAATGATTTTCCAATGAACAAAATCATTCATATCCCCTCAGGCAACTTCTATTGGCTCGTGTTTCCCATTGTAGTATCTTTAGCAGTTTTTCAAACTAGGTTTTGTGTTTCAGAATGATTGGAATTATAGAGGGAGCTATATTATTCCAGAAAGTACTATATTGGTTTTACTTCTGATGATCAGTGTAAATGAGGAGTGGTGGGAAATCATTTGAGATCATGAGTCTCAGACTCTAGCCCATTTTGTATTGATTCCAATTAATACAAATAGGTGAGATGTATTCTTGTTATAGGGGGAGCTACATGATTGAAAGGTTGTATGAAAGGTCAAAACTTGAATCACATGCCAGGTAGTAAATTTCTCCAATGGAAGTAATAACATCTGCAATAATATTAAGTTTAACCTCTGCAAGCATTGTTCTAGTGCAGAGGCCAGCAAACTCCAGTCCTCAGGTTAAATCAAACCCACTGCCTGTTTTTGTAAATAAAGTTTTATTGGGACACAACCACACTCATTGGTTTA
>NW_005299416.1:0-670 GCF_000412655.1 Myotis brandtii
TTTTTAGTATGTTTCATAATTAATAGTTTAATATGCTTTAATAGTTAACAATAGCTTGGGCAGGGTAGAAAATAAAGGAGTACTTGCTATTGGTTTTAGTCATTTGGGATGTAGGCTAATGGAGAGGTTATATCTGTTGCCCCTTCTGACTGACTTGCTCATTCTTTATGGGTAAGAAACATTCTGTGACAAGTTCCTATGTAACAAGGATGAATCCAGGGCTGTACATACCCATAGGCTCCCTATGAGAATCTCCATGGTAACCTACCTGGCCCTTCTAGCCACCTGTGCAGGAGCTTTGTTACCATAGTTTGTAGGAGAGCAGCAAAATGTCTTTGCCATTTTTCATATTGGTCCTCTAAATAAATTCTTCCTAATAAATAGGACAGCTGCTCATCAAACCACTAAAATCCCTCTGTGGTGCAGAACACCACTGAAGCTTCTCTTAAACTAAATCACCAAATTGCCTTTATTGCTGAATAATCAATGTCCTGTTCTGGAAATTATTCCCGTCCTTGGTTTCTAAGACTTCACTCATAACTCCTTCCATTACTTTCCTCCCTTCTTACCTGAGTTTCTGGTTTTCTTACCAAATGTATCTGCAGTCCCAAGATTTAGTGCTTGCCCCGCTTTGCTTCACATATTGTATACTTTACCAGGCTAATCGCTT
>NW_005299417.1:0-670 GCF_000412655.1 Myotis brandtii
GAGGAGGAGGAGGAGGAGAAGGAGAAGGAGGAGGAAGGAAGAGGAGGAGGAGGAGGAGGGTGATAGGGAGAGGAGATGATGTGACAAAAATAGCATGTGGCATGAAAAGCAAAAATATTTACCATCTAGTCTTACAGGAAAAGCTGCCCAACCTCTGCTCCAGAATATTGACAGTTCAAAATCATTTGTAAAAGCCTAGTGTGCCAGAACTATCCATCATAATGTCACCAAAATCTATGTAAAAAATGCTGATTGCTGCAGGCTGCCTCAGCTGTCAGCATCCAGGTATCCGAATGGTGCAGGGCTCTCTGCAGAGATACAAGCTCGTTGTGGGAGAGGGTGCCCTAATGCCACCCCCAGCCTCACTTTTCTACCTACACCCCAAGGCAGCTCTTTATGCTCAGAGACTCACAACTTCCCTTTAAGCTTAAGTTTTGGTCTTAACTATTCATGAACTGAAAATCAGTCTCATACACCAGGAGAAGGAACATGTCCTCACTATCCCTCTGATAATTCTCATGTTCTAATCTCTATGCCAAACTTTTCTCTCTGTCAGAATAAACCTTGTCCCCACCCCTCATAGACATAAAGGCAAGGATGGAGTCTAACTGATACCTGGGCTGCATGTAGGGAGATGTATCTGTGTGTGTGTGTGTGTGTGTGTGTGTGT
>NW_005299418.1:0-670 GCF_000412655.1 Myotis brandtii
TAATTCTCAGAAAGTTGTATGGCTTTTCTGCGCTTCCATTTCCATTATCTAAGAGGAGGATACTAGTGCTTCATCAAGTTGCCATGAAAACAAAACTATTTAAACTTGAAAAAAACTTAAAGCAGCAATTAGCACGTAGCATATCTTCAATAAACATTGGTAATAGTTTCCCTGTATTATTAAGTAGTACCACCCTCTTCTGATCCCCTGCACCAAGAAAATAACTATCATTCCAAAATTAAATTGTTATAATAGTATTGAGAATATCTTTACTGCTAAAAAGAATTTAAGTATAAATACTATAGGAAGGCAGTTATTTCTACTGATGACTTCATAGTTCTGAAATTGCTTTTCAGAGGCACAAGAGGGTAAGCCTTGACCTATGAATCAAAGCATAAAGTCAGCCTATCTATTCAGTCTTTTGTCTGAGTGACATGAAAGGATCAACCAGGTAGAGGAATGATTAAAGCTGAGTTGCTTTCTGCACATTTACCTAGAGGCAAAATCAATGAGCATCCCCAGTTAATAATAAAAACTGGTAAGTGAATAAATAATTACATACCTTTTTGAAGGAAGTTATGTCTCTGCCTAGAGGTGGTTGTTGGTCAATTATTAATAGGCTGATTCTTGCACATGAATATTTTGAAGCATATGTTTAATACTCAAAAAA
>NW_005299419.1:0-670 GCF_000412655.1 Myotis brandtii
ATGTAATGCCACAATTAAATTTGAGAAGAACTGTTATTATAGCTTTGGCTTGTTAATGAGCCTTCTGTTCATATGTGGTACTGAGTTGGGGCTTTGGTTTAATTTAACAATGGAAGAGAGAAACATACAGGAGAAATTTAAAAAATGTAGTGACATTTTTTCTTTGGGCTTCTACTTTCTGGACATCCAAGTTAGCTTGGGAAGTCTTAATTTCAAAAACATCTTTCATTCTGCAGAGTTTCTCCAATCACAAGGTCAGCAGAACTTGAGATGGTGGCCTGAATCATCATTCCATTTATTTCCATTGCACATTTTCTAGAAGTTAAAGTTCCTTGGGACTAATACCATTTGTTTGTGCAAGTTGAGTCATTGTTGCTGGGAAAACTACTTTCATTTCCCGAGACTCTTTAGGAAGTGTGATAGCTTCCACCATCTTTGGTTTTTCTCTTGTGCTTCTGGGGCATAGCTGTCCCATAGTTTTACATTGTGAGCCCCCTGAGAAAAAGATACCTGGGCGCAGCATACTGGATCCTAGAGCCTAGAACATTTCACAGAATATCTGCTTTTCTTTACACATATCTTCTGGGAGCAAAACACACAAAGCCTACTGGTAGGAAACTTCTGTTCATTCTCCTCAAGAAATATATGCAAAAGCTGGCAATCTCTTCTC
>NW_005299420.1:0-670 GCF_000412655.1 Myotis brandtii
CTGAGTTTTAAATTTTAATAATTTATATTTTTTAATTCTTTAAGTTCTATTTTTCCAAATATATTCAGTCATTCTTTACAGTTTATTGTTCTCTGTAATATTTTCAAGTTTGTCTTTTATTCCTTTATTCATATTTTATATAATTACTTTATAGTCTGTGCCTGGTAATTTCAGTATCTGAAGTACTTTTGAATCTGTTTCTGCTGTCTTGTTTATACTGTTTCGCACTAATGATTTCTTATTATTTCTGTGCTTGCTATTTTTAAAAATATGAGCTGCTAGTTTTCCTCAGAATTTTATTTATAATCCTTCTGTAAGGCTTAAGATGAAAACGAGTTCTTCCAGAGATGATTAGCATTTGCTTCTGCCTGGTATCTGAGAGTATAATCAGTTAAAAATTGTCGGCTTAAGATGTTTTGGATTCACCCAGGCAATATAAATTCAATTTACATCTTTGTGTGAGAGCTGGACTGTGACTCCAAGTTAACAGATATGACTTTGTTTTTTCCCCTGTCCATTAGGTGTCAAGGTTTAAGACAGTTAATTTTCTTTGTAGAGAGTGGGGTGTATGCTAGTAAGGGGCAAGTTTATTTCTAGTATATTTTCACACTGAATGAATAATCTTTGGAACCACAGCTTTCCGTGTGTGTGTGTGTGTGTGTGTGTGTGT
>NW_005299421.1:0-670 GCF_000412655.1 Myotis brandtii
CCTTCCTCTCTCTGAAATCAATGAAAACATATTTAAATACTAATAGTAATATAATTTTATATAAACTAAATAACAGAATATGGTGTTTTATCATCTTTTACTCAGAATTATGTTTGTGAAGTTCATCCATATTAATATATTGTATAAGTGCATTATAATGGATATAGTACATTTATTTTATAGTTTGTGAGAAACTACATATCAAATATATTTAAACATGTTAAGCTATTAATTTTACAGTTTGTGAGAAACTACATATTTGAAAGTATTTAAACATGTTAAGAAAAAGTTGGATGTCAACTCAATATTATGTAAGAGTCGTTATTTAAAGTCCATGGGCCTCAATTTTATCATAGATGAATTGGGATGAAAATACTGTTTTTCTCATAGAGTTGCTGGAAGATTATCTATAGAAAGCACAGTTCCTGACATAGAAAAACCAGGCATTGTTGTGGTTGTAATTGCCTTCCAACTGGTCAGTCCAACTTTAATAAAACCTTTTCCAAAATCCTTCTGTTTACTGACTTCCAAGTGATGTAACTAAAACATAAATGAACATGACCCTCCCATGCTTAAAGTAACTTTGTTGTAGCTTCTTATCACTTAAAATATGTGGTTCTACCACTCCAGCATGACTTGCAATGGCAACCTGGACCAGACCTGCCTACCT
>NW_005299422.1:0-670 GCF_000412655.1 Myotis brandtii
CCACTTGGCATAGCAGGACCTGTTTATTGTTGGGGATCACATCTTCTTTACACTTGAAGGGAACTCCTAGGAATGAAACAAAAGCAACCAAATCAGACTTGACCACAGCAAGATATGACTGAAGCAAGTCTGATTACGTCATGCCCTGCTGAAAGTCCATCCACTGCCATATTATACAACAGTGGAAACAAGTAAACTATACACCACCATATCAGAGACTCTGAGATGTTTTATAAAGCTCCAAAACCAACAAATCTAAGCAAGACATTGTTTAGGAATATATACAAGGGAAGAAATCTTTATTTAAGTAGGGTAATTATGAACACAAGTTCAAAGGGATTCCCTCTGGGGCAGAGACAGGGATGTGGAATGGGGAAGAAGCAAGGACATCAATGATATTCTACTTATGTTGACAATGGCCTCTGATAGAGTCATTTTATTACTGTACTTCATTGCTTCCATGTAAGTTACTTATATTTCTAACATCCCAAAGAATCCAGCATTTAACATTTTTAAACCTCTTCTGGTTTCCCGTTGTTCTTGGCAAAGAAGACTGCAAAATTGTTTGCATGGCTCACAATATCCTGCAGTATCTGACCTCTGCCCACCTTCTCAGATGCAGCTAATGTCATTTCTCTTGCCCTTTCTCTGTGTTAGCCTCAGGGCCTTT
>NW_005299423.1:0-670 GCF_000412655.1 Myotis brandtii
AAAATATGAACCTCATCCTGCCAGTCCTCTGTTCACACATTTTCAGCGACTCCACAGCCCAGAGAATAAAGTTTAAACTCTTTGTGTAGCTTATGTAGTCCAGTTAATTCTTGCCTCAACCTCCTTTCCTAGTCGTATTTCCCATAGCTCTAACTTCCTTTCTCTTTTCTGATCAGATCCACATCTTTGTCCACTCACTTACCTTTGCCTGGAGAGTCCCTTCTCTTTCTTCTCTGCTTGGTGAACTTTGACTCACCCTTTAAGTTCCCATACCCAGAATGGACTCTGGAAAGTCTTCCTTGAGATCCATGGGACCTTGCAGACTTCTATTAAGATTCTTAATCATGCTTTTGTGATTGTTCATAAGTTTTCCTCTTGCTCCAAACCCTCACTCTTGCTCCCACCAATGCATTCTTTAATCCCTTGCTCTCCTTTCTCTTTCTCTCAATCTCTCTCTATCCCAAAACTTAGCTTATAAATCTGTCCGCTCCTAAATAAGTAGAAACCATCTTGACTGAGCACTTGGCATAGTGCCTCATTCAGTAGAGATAAAGGTCCTAATGAATGAAGTTACTGACCCAAATATGTTTAAAGCTACTCTCCTCACCCACCTAAAGGCAAACATGTCTAAATTTCAGATTAGTCCACAGTATGGTTTAAGTACTTTTTG
>NW_005299424.1:0-670 GCF_000412655.1 Myotis brandtii
GGAGGCAACCAATCTATGTGTCTCTCTCACATCAACGTCTCAATGTCTCTACCCTCCTCCCCCTTACACTCTCTCTAAAAAAGCAATGGAAAAAATATACTCGAATGAGGATTAAAATAAAAAGATGCTGGCCTTTGTACATACAGGGTTCCAAGTCGCCACACCCTCAGCCCACTCTGGTGAAGGCAGAATTCATTCGCAAATAAGTTTTTTAAACCACACTGTCTTCCTTCTTCGTTTCTGTGACAACAAGCCCAGATGGTCCTGTGGAAGCTCACAGCATGATATCAGTCCCTCTGCAATGGCAGCAGCTCAAAACAGGAGGACAGGTGGGTGCTATTATAGTAAATAACTTCTAAGAGCCCTGGTGGCTTTAGAAATTCAATGATTCACTTTATGGTAAAATAAGAAGGCTTTAAAATCAATTTTTCTAATTCTCTCAGCTACTAAAGGACAGCCCAAGCAAAAGAGACTTAGAGGGAACGTGGCTGGCCTGCACGAAGGAGCGGTGTGTGTATGACATGCGCATGTCTGAAACCAGCATCCTATTTCAGGACCAGAACACTGCCAGTACCCCAGCAGCCTTCTCCACACCCCCTCATGGTACCCACCTCCAGCTCCAGACATAACCCCAGGCTGACTTTCAGAACAACCATTTGCTTGTTTTTTT
>NW_005299425.1:0-670 GCF_000412655.1 Myotis brandtii
AAAAATAACTAAATAAAATGAAGGTAAATAATCTATCAGATAGAGTTCAAAACAATGGTTAAAAGGATGTTTAAGAAACTCAGTGAGAACTTCAACAGCATAAAAAAATATTAGAAACCATAAAAAAGAACCAGTCAGGAATGCAAACTACAATAACTAAAATAAGTAATACAGTCAAATGAATCAACAGCAAATTAGGTGAAGCAGAAGATCGAATCACTGATTTGGAAAACAAGGTAGCAGACAACACCTAATCACAGCATCAAAAACAAACAAACCAAAATGTGGCTAGCATTCCATCATAAGATTACAATAAGAAGAGAGAGAAAAAGAGATGGAGAACTTAAATGAATAAATAATAACTGAAAATATTGCTAACCTGGTGAAGGAAAAACACACATAAGTGCAGAAAGCACAGAGTTTCAAACAGGATGAACCCAAAGAGCCATATACCAAGACAAATTATAATTAAAATGCCAAAGGTTAAATTCAAAGAGAGATCTTAAAAGCAGTATGAGAAAGATAGCTACCTACAAGGGAACTCACATAAGACTATCAGCTGACTTCTCAGAAGAGATTGGCACAAAATATTGCAAGTGATGAAAAGCAAGATGCTATAACCAAGACTACTGCACTCAAAAAGTCTATCATTTAAAATGGAAGGAAAGCG
>NW_005299426.1:0-670 GCF_000412655.1 Myotis brandtii
CGCAGCCTGGTCCTCTTCCCCTTTGAGGGGACAGGGCAGGTGTCAAACAGCCACGGATCCCACCACACCAACCTTGCACTGATGTTCATTAAAGATTTGCTTGTTGTGGGATGAGTGAAATGCACGCAGGCCCCCTGAGAGCCCAGCGCTGTTCCAGCTTGGAGAGCTCGAGGGCTCTATCCCTTTTCTCTCCCTTCCTCCTTTCTATCTAGCCCACCTCTCCCACCTCACCAGGAGGGCTTCTTCCAGCCCCCCAGGCCCACAGCAGCTCTCCTTCCCCACCCAACCTCCCCAGGTGTGTGTTCTGAAGTGTATGAGGGAGGGGCTGCAGAGGGGGTCCTACCTGAAGGCCTCTATCAGCCGCTCCACCTTCTGGGCCTCCCCCTGCACGCGGATGTGCGCCTGGAACTTGCGCAGGGCCTCGTCCAGCTCCATGCCCGAGAAGTCCATCTCATCCACCACGCAGCTGAGGTGGCGGGAAGAGGGACATGAGGAAAGGTTGGCCCCACACTCCCCCTTCGCACTGGAGCTGAGAAAGGTGTAGCCACCAGTGGCTGGAGGACCCCACCCTGCTGGGGTGAGGGAGCCACTTTGCTCCCTGGGACCTCCCAGGCCTTACTCACCCCGAGGGGCTCCCTTTAATAACCTGAGACCCTTTCCCAGACCTTCA
>NW_005299427.1:0-671 GCF_000412655.1 Myotis brandtii
AATAACTCACGCTCCTCTCCTCAGAACACTGCTGCCAGAGTCAAGCAAGTCAACGATGGAAAGTGCTCTGAATGACGGGGACCACGGCGGTGGGACAGCATGGAGAGGCGGGACAGCCGCACCTGCTGGCGGAGAGCTGGGTGCAACCCCACTGCTCACCAGCTGAGGACCCACGTCCACAGAGGGGGCGTCTGAAGGCCTTCACTCTGAAAGGGGCAACAGTGAAGACACTGCCCTAAACGTCATGTGACTGTGAGGATCAATAGTGCAGGTGACAGTGATCTGAAAGGGGCAGAGTGCCACTCAAGAGTAAGACACAGCGGGACTGCCGTTACCGCACAAAACGAGGGAGGCCAACCTGGGCCCCGCGCTGTCCTCCCTCTCCTCTCTGTGCTCCCCTGCCCGAGAGCCCTCCTCCACCAGGGCGGCCTCTCGGCCCCAATAGACCAGGTCAGGACAGAAACCAGGGCACCATGTGGATAAAACCTAGAGTCACACATCTAACAAGACAGAGCAGGGATCGGAACTCAGGTCTGAGTGGCTCTGAACCGCGGCACTAATGTATGTTGTCTTCCGATCTGATACTTTCCCATAAAACGGTTGCTGTTCTAGAAAAACTTTTTCCTTTAGGAGCCCAGGGACAGGGGAGAGATGGGGAAGTCAGATCGACC
>NW_005299428.1:0-671 GCF_000412655.1 Myotis brandtii
ACAGTAAGTTCCAAAAGGCATATTGAAATTCTTTCAGGAGGTAAGGAACAGTGGGAGGTGGGGTGAGAAAAGGGAGTCCCAGAGATGGAGATGAACAGGGAAACCTGAGATTTTTCAAAGAGACAAACACAATGCTAAAAGGCAGAATAAAATTAGCCTTGAAGGTAGTGGTGACGTTGGGTGGGGAGGTCTTGCTAGGAACACAGTGATGCTAAAAGGCAAGTGGAAGGCTACTTGTACAAAAGCAAGGGGCTTACTGTGTGTGTGAAAACATGATTTTTGAAGCACACGTGCAGCCATGAGGAGATAATTAGAAATTATGTAGATAAGAAATATGGTGACCGACTACATAGTACCCTCCTTATAATGCCATTTCACTTTCCATGGTTTCAGTTACCTATGATAAACCTTGGTCTGAAATGAAAAATTACAGAAATATGTAACTCATAAGTTTTTAAATTGCACACCATTCTGAGTAGCGTGATGAAATCTTGCACCGTCCTGCTCCACAGGGATGTGAATCATCCCTTTGTCCGCCGTGTCCATCTGTATACACTCCCTGCCCATTAATCACTTAGTAGCCATCTCCGTTATCTGACTGACTATGGAGATATCCCAGTGCTTGTGACCAAGTAACCCTTATTTTACCTCACAATAGCCCCAGTGTCTTT
>NW_005299429.1:0-671 GCF_000412655.1 Myotis brandtii
GTTAAAATGGTGGGAAGAGGTTATCCTTGCCATCGGGGAGGGACAAACGCAGCCGAGACGTCTGGGACGTATGCCCAGGGGCCAGGCGAGGGGGTCAGGATGGACTTGCTGAACAGAGGCATCGAGGGGAGGGGTGCTCAGTGACCTGACTTGGGGTTCCTGCCGCACCTGGGCCAGGCCGGTCAGACAGGGCTGGGGCCACCAGGTCAGAGGGCCCTGATGAACACGGTCAAGGAGCGTCGCTGTCGGACACCCGGGCACGCTGACCAGGGCCGCCTTCATGACCTCCCCTCCGCCCGCCCACCTGCAAAGAGCTCATTTCCAAACAAGGGCCCAGGTCCCGGTGCCTGGAGTGAGGACTTGGCGTCCTGGAGGTGGGGGCGGGGCACAGCTCAAGCCGTCACATCCCAGTCTTCATCGCTCATTAAGAATAACCCAGCCAGGGGGCTGCCGGCATCTCGGGGTCCCCAGCCGCAGACCTGAGGCCGATGGGTGACTGTTGCCAGGAGACACTCCGAGAGGAAGTGACACGGGGTGGGCAGAGCTGAGCGGGAAGGGGCCTCAGCAGAGCGTCCCACCCTTGTCCCCACATCGGTCAGTCCTGCAGAGGGTGTAACCTGCCCCAGGCGTCTCCTGGGGGTTGGGCGCTGAGACCCCAGGATCCATCACAC
>NW_005299430.1:0-671 GCF_000412655.1 Myotis brandtii
TCTGAAATCAATAAAAATATATTTAAAAAATAATATTCTTCACCTCTTTATCTTCTCTTGAGGCTTTCCAGGACAGTTTCCTGATGTGATTTTCCAGCTCACTGAAGTATCCTTTGGCTACTTATTGAGTTCTTTATTTTAGGAATAAAATATGATAAGTCTGCACCTCTGGCAGTCTCCACCCTCTCGTCCGAGGCCAGAGGGAGGCCTGGAGCTCCGTGGCACTTGGCACGTGCCCCCAGCTCTCCGCATGCATCGCCAGTCATTTTGTCACCACCGTCTGCCCCTTATTGCCATTCTCCTCGAGGAGCCCGGGCTCTGGGGACCCGTCCCCGGTGGAACCTGTCCTCACTGCTCCGTTGGAAACCTGCTCCCCTTCTCTGCACCTTCTCCAGAGCGCCTGTCCCTGTCAGCACCCGCTGCATTTCATCTCCTTGTCTTGCTCCTGCTCTGTCTCTCCTGCCAGCATCAGGGGCCATGAAGGCAGCTCTACTGCCTGCTTGGTTCTCTGATAGGTAGTGGATGCTCAGGCAATCTCCGCTAAATGAAGCAGTGGCTATACTATATGTGTTATTTCCCCTTTTAAAGAGCTCTCCTTCTGTTGTGTTAAAATAGACACAGTGTGAAATGGCTGTTCTGGAGTGGACAGCTCGGCGGCACTGAGCACCTTC
>NW_005299431.1:0-671 GCF_000412655.1 Myotis brandtii
GGTTGATGCTCAACCACTGAGCCATGCCGGCTGGACCTAATTCTTTCTTGACATAACTATGCAGATGCCTAAGCGATTTCTCAAAATTATATAAAACTGATTTGTCTTTCACATTTCTACCCTCTTTGTCCTTGTACATTTCACCCATTTTCATAAGCAATACTTCTTTAATTTGCTTAGGCAGAAGACTTTGGAGGCATACTTGACTCCTCTCTTTCACATTTATGTGTAATAGCCCCCAAATTGTTGACAATTGCTTTCAATATACCTAGAATCCTAATACTTCTCAACATATCTACACTGGTCCAAAGTCCAAGGATTTTTATTGTAAGAGTTTACAAATTTATCTTCCTACTTTCACTTTACCTCTCTACCAAACTAGATGCAGCAGGGTGGTCTCAGTGACCCCATTAAAATCCAAATCACATGATGTTATTCATCTTCTCCAAATCCTCTAATAGTTTTCCAACTCCCTCAGAGTGAATTCTAATACATGTCTCAGGATTACAAAGTGCTAAATGATCTATTTCATGGCCCGATTTTTCTTAACACTGACTGGCATCTTTTCCACACATCATTGACATGTAAGGGTGTATCATATGAAATAGGTGTTTAGGCAATTAAAAAAGTCAATTTTGGGCTATTTTATATGACAATTTCATAAGAAAAAT
>NW_005299432.1:0-671 GCF_000412655.1 Myotis brandtii
TGTCTAGTGGTGCATCATTCAAGAATATTCAGGGGAAGAAGAGAATTGCCTAGCTGGCCAACAGTTTCTCATTTGAAATAACACCATCGGCTAAAAATTCCTTTATATGTATATAAGAAATAATCAAAGGTAAAATCCATTCAATTAACCAGAGTAATTACTTGAAGATTCACTGAAGTGGTGAATTGGTCACATGTATTCTCAGAGTCTGTAAATCCAAGTAAACCAATACCAGAGCTCACGGCTGCTGCCCCCAAGGGCCTGGGCAGACCTTTGCACAGCTGGTTCCAAGGGAACTGAATTCCTCTTTTACTTTAGTGAAAACTAAGACTCAGAGAGGTTAAGCAACATGCTTCAGTCACACAGCAAGTAAATAGCAAATCTACACATTCCAAATCTAGACTTCTTTTGGCTCAAACTACCTGCCCCTTAAAGGGAGGCACCTATAGCAAAGATGTAACGATGAGAATATTCCCACATATTCCTAAATCTAGTATGTTTCTCATGGGAACTGATACATACAAATTACTCAATTTAGACATCAGATGCTGATATACAGCAGCAGCCCCACACCCGTGTCTGCCTTAGAATCCTTCTACCTCAAATAGAAGGGAATGGTAGGGCAGGCAGGAGCAGGAACAAACACACACACACACACACACACACACACA
>NW_005299433.1:0-671 GCF_000412655.1 Myotis brandtii
GAAACAGGGGCTTTCACTCATTGCCTCAAAGCAACCTTCTGGGTTTGGGGTGAGGAGATGGTATTATTATGGACGAGGAAGCTGGAATCAAGCTTAGCTTTCTGCCTCCAAGAAAAAGCAGAAGCATGGGTGGCTGAGAAGCATTTCTTAGTCGGAAGTTGTGTGAAAAGTTCAGTACAACTGCTTCCAGTAAGATTCCAGGCAAAAGATAATTACTGACAAACCTCGGTCAACACTTCCTCTGTGGGAAATATTGTTTTCATTTTCACATTACTGATGACTGCTCACTTCTGGAGGAGGGTACGTGCTAGCTTTCTGTCGCAGGTTGTTGTTTGTGTCCCACGTTCTCAATGACTCCTACTTTCTGGAAGAGGGGCCAGTTCTCATCAGGAAGCAGGGAGGAGGCACTTACTTCCTTTCAGCCTCCAGTTCCCTAGTGCTGATAGGAGATAATCTTAGACAGGCTTTTCTCCTAAAGCCGGAAAAAAGTGAGGAATAATATAGATCTTCCCCACCCACCTTCTGGATTCAAAAACAAAAACAGAAACACGGAAACAAATTCTAATGATCATTTAAGTCAAAACTTATTTACCTAGTTTTTAAAAAATTTTATTGATTTGGTTTTTTTAGAAGAAGAGAAAGAGAGAGAGGGAGAGAGAGAGAAAGAGAGA
>NW_005299434.1:0-671 GCF_000412655.1 Myotis brandtii
GGGCACAGCGGGTGCAGGGGGTCAGCTGGGGACTGGGAACCAAAGGGCCTTGGGAGCCCTCAGCCTCCTCATCTTGGAAATGAGTGGAGGGTCGGCCCCACCTCCCGTGGGGCTGCTGCGAGGGGGCGGCGGCTGAAGGTGAAGGTGTAAAAGGCTGGTGCCTCGCTGTAGAGTTAGCAGAGCACATCTGGCTTTATTCACACCACGGGCCCCTGTCGTGGAGAGAGAATTCCCAGCTGAGCTGGAGGGCTGGTCATGGAGACCTCGGGCTTCCCCGATGCTCTGCAGGGCTGGGGGGAAGTGGTTCCTGGGCTGGCTCCTCTCCCTCACCCACCTAATCCCGGGGCTGCTCGACTTGTGGGAGGACAGACAGAGCAGAACCAGTGGGGCCAAGGCCCTGAGTGCTGCCTTCTCACTTCCCTAGGGCAAACCCTGCCCTAGCCCAGGCCCCCCACAGGCCAGGATCTGTGTCGGGAAAGTGAGCAGCAGTGTTCTGAGCTCTGAGCACTGGGCCTCACTGTCCCTGGGGACAAGGAGGAGACGCCCACAGCTCAGCGAGTCCTTCTCCATCACTGGACCAAATCCTGTGCATGGATCTCGGTGGATGGGAAATGTCCCCCAGCTCAGACTCAAACAGTGCTGCTTCCAGCCTCAGCCTGCCACCTGCCACC
>NW_005299435.1:0-671 GCF_000412655.1 Myotis brandtii
CCTCTCTGAAATCAATAAAAATATATTGTTTTAAAAATAAAGTAAAATTATCTAAGTCTCCAAAAAGCTAGGGAATTGTGGGCAGTGCCCAAAGGGTGCTACCACCCGTTCCTCCTGCCCTCTGTCCTCTGCAAAACCCACAGCCACACAGCACACGTCACAGGCTTGGTGTGTGGTGCCTCCTTCTATCTAGACATGGGAGAGGAAGGGGTGTGGGGATGGGTGGGGGCGGGGATGGGAAGAGTCCTAGAGGCAGAAAGGAAACATCCCCCTGGGACTAAATTGCATTCAACATAACAAACTATCATCTTGAAATGAGTGTTCCAATTGAGTTTTGATGTAAACACTAATATTCCCTCCGCTCCGCGATTCTCTTCTTGGGCGATCTCATGTATATTTCACTATGTGTCCTACCTACTATTACACTCATACATCAAAGGATCTGAGGACAAGGAACCTGATTCTGAAAACATTATTCTTTTCAAGATTTATCCTCTCATCTTGACCACCTCCTCAGCTGGAAGGGAGAGGTTCTCCATACATTATTTTAATGTGCCGCTCAAAAGGGATCTCCTCACCTCTTCCCCCAAAACTCTCCCGCACATATTCTTAGGCAGGGCCCTGGCCTTTCTTGCTTTTCTTTCTTCTGACCGTGAGTCATTTCCTCACAC
>NW_005299436.1:0-671 GCF_000412655.1 Myotis brandtii
AATTTGTCAGGGTCATGGACAAAGGTTTCAGAAAAATAATTAAGAGATTTTCCACAAAGCTGATACGTGTCCATTGATTAATAACAATGTTTGGGTAAGGCACTTCCTGATTCCCTGTCTTGTATCTCTGTTCTCTCTATAGCTGAGGCTACTTGACGTCCATCTATGAGCTTCCCCTCCCCGTTATTTCTAGAACAATCTTAGGAATTTGAAATCTCCAGACCAAAACTGGAGAACTCAGCATTGGGTCATGTTTCCTTCTAGTAAACTACTGGCCCTCATCCAAGGTGCAACAGCTAGGCTTCTGCCATGTGGCCTATTCTTAAATTACTGTCTCAATGACCTGCTTTCTAATCCCTGTTATTCTATTATTAGAGTGCTTCCATTTTTAAAAAGTAGTTAAACTTGCAGTCTTTTCATCTATTTCTCCTAAATCCCCATACGAGGACTCCTTCCCCCCCTGCCCCATTAAACTCCAATACAAAAATGAAAGCCTATAACCTATCAATTTTTCTGTGGTGCCAACTCTTACCTGCCTGGGTTTCCAATTATAATTTGCACCTGATTCTCAATACACTGTCCGTCTTTTAATATGCCTCACCATTTGTACTGGACATTTGTCAACATCTTTCATGCTACTTACTTACCAGTACCATCACCTGTTTGTTATG
>NW_005299437.1:0-671 GCF_000412655.1 Myotis brandtii
AATTTATTGATGGTAGCTTACAGACACAATAATTTATTTTCCAATGTTATCAGAAACTCAAACCTTTATTTATATTTTATGATTACTTTTCTGACATTTTGATCTTCTCAAAACCAAAAAATGACTTTTAAAAATAGAACATCTTACATTATTTTATTATGAAAATGCCAAAAGATGTAGATTGCTTAACAAAGGGCAAAACAAAGGGCAATGTAAAAATTCTTTATTAGATGAACCTTAGAGAAAATTGAATCCTTCGAACTCATATTAAAGTGCAGTCTGGATATTAGATAAGCTAGCTATTGCATTACCCATGCATTCTACTTGTAAATAGGAGTAAAATAGATTCATGTTGTTATTACCTTGGATCAAATTATTTTAAGTAATATTTTATTGTTATTAAACACAAATCAAAACAGTGGTTAAGAGCCTCCTTGTTCTTTACCTTTGTATTTTACAACATTTATACACGAGTTTGTGATTTGGGACCAAACAGGTAGGAGTTTACCTTTCTCAGAGGTAGAAAGATAGAGGGAGGGCTAATCCTCCTTGTAAACATATCTATTTCCAGCATCTGTGCTATTTTCCTTTCACCATATTATTCCCACATAGACTCTCCACAGTTCTTCATGGCCTGGCTGGCTTGGCTCAGTGGGTGAGCATCGACCCTA
>NW_005299438.1:0-671 GCF_000412655.1 Myotis brandtii
GTCTGCAGTTAAAGCTCTATCCACTGAGCCAAACCAGATAGGGCTGAAGAATTTTAATTAGATGCTATATACTAGTAAGGCTGACTCCACCCCTAAAATTCTATAATTTATGCAAGTTCTGCAAATGCCAAATCATAAAATGTCATGTATTTTGGAACTGTTTAAAAAAGCTAAGGGCAGAGGCACATTTTAAAATGGGCCCCTGCATCTAATATGGTTACTTGATTCTGGCCAAATTGTGAAGAAAACGAGGGTCAATACATAAATATTTCTATTGAAAGGCTTACATTCTCTGATGTTCCAAGAATATCCGTGTGATTTTAGACAGAAAGTTTGATTCAACTTTTTTCCCTTGTAGGAATGAAATTCAAGGGCAGGATAAATTGCCGGTACTATCCTTGATAAATTTGAAACGTTTCAAAAACACGGGGATGGTTATTTGGGGATATATTTTACGGAACTGGTCACTCTGTTGTGAGCTTTCTCCTGGTACCACAGATGCCAAATGTTTTCCCCCTTTTCTGTGGCCACCCTCCTCTCTCTCCAGGAGTAGGACTTCAAACCTTCCCACTCTTTAGAGTTATTTTCTTTTTTTCACAATCTAATTGACTCTACATGCTTCTATCCAAGCACAGCCTTTTGAGAACATTTCCCAACTGAAAAAAACAACA
>NW_005299439.1:0-671 GCF_000412655.1 Myotis brandtii
TCATGGAGGCATCTCTGGGTTCCTTCAGCCATGCATGAGCCCTGCGTGCGTTTCTGACAAACCCTCCTGTGGCTTTGAACCTCCATATATAAAGTGCAAGGGTGAAAGAAGAAATAAGGTCTGAGCACCAGGGCAGGTAACCATCCATCTCCTTTATGCACCGTGCCTATCTCCCAGGACAGCGCCCAGAGCTCAACAGACAGTTGGGATACCCCTGTCACGATAGCTACATTGATTGGGCACCTACTGTATATCTGGCCCCACACTGGGAACTTGATAAGACGTTATATCAAATGTAGGCCTCAGTCATCAGCCCGCTGACATAGGTACAATTATGATGCCCATATTGCAGATGGGAAAACTGAGCCAAGAAGTTGTGGAGGCAGAACTGGACCCAGGTCTCTCTGACCCCAAGTCTGTGCTCTAAACCGCCACACTCTACAACCCCAGGAAACGTTTGTCAAATAAATGAATGAGTGTTGATTGAGCCTCTGGGAAGGGGGAGGGGGCTCTTGGCCCCTTTTCATAATGGCACAGGGGCCTCCAGTTTTCCCCAAGAACAAGGTCATGGCCCAGACCCCCTGCTACTCCCTACATCCTCCCAGCGCAGCTGCCGCCTTGCAAAGACGGAGTCAGGGAAACTGATTTCTTTCTTGAACCTGGAGCCAAAG
>NW_005299440.1:0-671 GCF_000412655.1 Myotis brandtii
CTCTGAAATCAATACAAATATATTTTTTAAAAATAGTAATATATAACAAAGTAATGGGACTAAATCCTATAAGAAATGTACAGTATAGCACCTTTATAAAGAACTGGAGACCTTCGACTCAACGCAGACAGTGTCTTTCCAAACTAACTAGTGTATCAGAAATCACATGTTTTTGTTGGGGAAGACTGGCCTGGCAAAATTATCCTAATGGTTATCTGGAAGAGTAAGTGGTTCATTTTTTAAAAGAGTGGTATGGGTCAAACATAAAACTATAGTACGTTAGTGTTGTATGGAAGATACTACGGAGTTTAGAAACTAGTCTAACATAAATGAACATCTGAGGGAAAGATTAACGACCGGGAAAATAAAGTTAGATCCTTACTGATTCCATCTACCAATAATTGTATAAATTAAAATTTTAACATTACAAATACAAAGCCATGCAGTGCTGGAACAGGGAACTTTATTTATTATGAGAAGAGATAGGCCTCTTTAATCTTGGCATAAATCATAATTTGGCTACAAAGAATTAAAAATTTTTATGTCCAAAACCACCATAAAGTCAAAAGATAAATGACAAACGGGAACCTTTTTGTCATGGATATTACTGACAAAGCATAAGTAGCTATATAACATAGTCTTTCAGAGAAAAATGGGAAAAGAACATGAGT
>NW_005299441.1:0-671 GCF_000412655.1 Myotis brandtii
CGTGAAAATAGAAGCTTTCGTTTTTTACGCGTCAACCTGGTTTATCTGGCCCGTGTTCGCCTTTGAGTTTGACGCCCTTGGGCCACTTAAAACTATTTAAACAGCCACAGATGTGCCCAAAAAAAACCCTTCAATTTCTTCCTGGGTAGGTGTGCAAGCGAGGGCGGGTGAATTATTCTTAAAACGATCTTATCTTGTGTGTGTCGTTTTTCATTCATTTAGAGTTTTTAAAAATTTCGTGCGAAAAAAAAAAAAATATCCCCCATAGAATAGCGCGCGACGGAGACACAGCGCCCCCTACAGGCCACGCCCACCGGCCCTACCTTCCTGGTTCCCCGTCTCCTCTCTGATCCTCCTCGCGACCTGGTGGCCTTTCGCGGCGTCGTTCCCGGCTGACGGGAGAAGAGAAAGAAACGGTGAGCGACCCCGTTTTATTTTATTGGTTTTATTACTTTATTTTATTATTTTATGTTGTTATTATTTTGTTTTATTTTTTTTACCTATTTTATGTTATGTCACTTATTTATTTATTTTATTATTATTTCGTTTTATTGTTTTTTATTCTGTTTTATTTTACCGGCAGGGGCAGGCGGCCGGGGGGAAGGGAGGCGCTCCGGGCGGCAGCAGGCGGCCTCTAGGGACCCTACTTGTGCATGAATTTTGTGCACTGG
>NW_005299442.1:0-671 GCF_000412655.1 Myotis brandtii
TGTATACTCCCTGACTGCACTCATGCTTAGCCTCCCCCATTGTCAATGTCCCCCATCAGAATAGTACATTTGTTACCACTGAGGAACCCGCGTGGACACATCATTATCGCCCAGTCCAGGGTTTACAGTAAGGTTCACTCTTGTTGCAGTACATTCTGTTGGTTTGGACAAATGTATAATGACATCTACCGACTGTTACAGCAAGATACATATTTTTGCTGCTTCTAAAATCCTGTCCCTTTTCTTAACACAGCATAACCACTGGGTTAAGAATGTTATCTGAAAGAGAAAATGCTCAAGAATAGCCAAGGGGAAATTGAACGTGTGGGGCAAATGCATCTAAATGGCTGAGCCTGGGTCCTATGCCTGGGTTCTAGCTGCAAGAGAGGCTGGACAAGTGTGTATTTGGACTTCTTAGCTCCTGTAGGGCAGGTGGACTTTACCTCCCAGCAAGACTTGCATTGCGGAGGATTCTTCCCTTATACACATGGATAGATCCCTTGTACTTCAAAAAGGAACCAAGCATAGAGATCTAGTGTCGCTCTTTCTAATAGCTGCTTCCAAGTAGTAGGTATATGGCTTAGCTGGTGTTTTGGACCTTTCTCCTTACTGGTCTCCAAGAAATGAAACATAATTTTGCCCAGCCGGTGTGGCTCAGTGGTTGAGCATTG
>NW_005299443.1:0-671 GCF_000412655.1 Myotis brandtii
TCTCCTTTTCCCTTCCTCTCTGAAATCAATAAATATACTAGTATGTATTTTTAAAAAAACACGAAATGCAAATTCTAGGGATCTATGTGACCCAGAGAGACTGAGCCTGAACCTGCACTAAGTACCGCTCCCCCCCGCCCCGCCACCCAGGTTGGAGGGCTGCTCCCACATTCATTTAAGTGTGTACATGTGTCTGTATTCATGTGTATGCAAATTATCTGGGGGTCATGGTCAACTCTTAGAAAATGGATTTTACTCTTGGTCTCACATGAATTTGCTAGGTTGCCCTTGGTGATTGCCATAGACTGAATGATTGTGCCCAACCTCGCAGTTCATAGGTTGAAATCCCACTCTCCAGTGTTGTATAGAAGGTGGTGGGAAGTGCTTAGGTCATGAGGGTGGAGCCCTGATGAATGAGATTAGTGCCCTTATAAAGGAGACCCAGAGATTTCTCTCACCCTTTCCACCATGTGCGGACCATGTCTATGAAGCAGGACCTCAGCGGATACTGAATCTGCCATCACCTTGACTTTGGACTTCCAGCCTCCAGACCCTGAGAAATACATTTCCCTTGTGATAAGCCACCCAGTCTTGGCATTCTGTTACAGCGTCCTGAACGGACTGAACAGCAGGTCACAATGGCTCTGAGCATCCATCTCCTCTCGTGTAAA
>NW_005299444.1:0-671 GCF_000412655.1 Myotis brandtii
TGCAACCCAGGTATGTGCCCTTGATGGGAATCGAACCTGCTACCCTGTGGTCTGTGGGTTGACGCTCTAACCACTTAGCATACCTGCCAGGGCCAGGGCCTACATTCTTAATCACTATATTGTACCTTTGTAAGTTGTCTGGAAATGAAACGATACTTTAGTTGAAGGCCTAAAGATCTGCCTCCTAAAACCACCCGGGGCTTTGCTCCAGCAGCCCCCTCCTCTGGACTGTTCCTTCTCTGTGAAGCACTTGTCTGGCTCCCTCACTTCAAGTCATTGACCAATTGGACCTCTTCAATGAGACCTCCATGACTGCAAACCACCCCCTCCAATCCCCTCGCTTTCCCTGTTCCTTTGCCTTGCTCTTCTTTTTCTTGTTTTCACTGTGCTTATCTCCTAACATCACTACACAGTTTGCACTTGCCTCTTGCAATTTCAGACTTCAGGACAGTGAGATAGGAATGACAACATTCTGAGAATTTTACTTGTCACGGGGAGGAAGGTGCACCCAGTGCTTTTCCATCTGCCTTCCTTACTTAAGTCCGCTCTGGCACTTGTGGTTACTGCTGCTACCACTTCCCAAGGAGCTCGGACTCCAGGCTGCTACTACCTTGCACAACCAAACAACCCGATGCTCGACCATTTCTGTGTAATTTTGTACATCAAACAAA
>NW_005299445.1:0-671 GCF_000412655.1 Myotis brandtii
TTTTTTTGACTAAGGAAAAGCATAAAAAGGATTCAGAAGATACCCCCGAAGCTTGTCTGTGGTTTTGCACAAGTCCCCCCAGTCATGGACCCCAAGATGTCAGTGAGCTCCCCGCATCCAGGGCTCAGCCTCCAGGCAGTGGGCTAGCAACAGACCTGGGAAATACTAAGAATTTCAATGAACTGGAAATAAATGGAGAAGGAAAGCCTTGCTATTTGTCTTTCGATGTCTTGCAAAGTCCATTTCATTGCAATAAAAATGGTCCAAATGCCCAGAGAGAGGATCTCAGATGGCCACAGCGTCTAACACCCGCCCCCTCTGCCTCCCCACCTCTTTACACATTTCCCCACCATGTGGCATCCCTGCTCCCTCCGCGGAGGCACAGGTCCTATGACTTCTTTTTCCTAGAAGACCTCATCTACGTCCACAACCGTGTCTTCTACCTTCTTCGGGGTCAAGGTCAAGGTCCATTTCCACCACCCCCTCAAAAGGGGGGCAAGCTGTCATGATGACACGCTTAGCAGGCACTGGGGAAGGGGGAGAAGTAGGCCACATCTCAGCTCACAGCCCAGCGGGAGATCAGAGCACGGACCCAAGGAGCCATTCCCGGAGGAAAAGCTCACCAAATGCTTGTTGTATAAACAGCACTTTGCAAAGTGGCTTCCACGGGA
>NW_005299446.1:0-671 GCF_000412655.1 Myotis brandtii
CATCGGAAAGTAGTTCACTTACTGAAGAGGTATTTATTGAGCTTACTTGTGACAGGTGAGCGATAGGGACTATGAAAGGCAGACTTGGCTGTCGTATACACCATCACAACCCCAATCCTCAGAGCATCCAGCGCAGAGGAGACACTGAATAAAGTAGTAAGGAAACGCAGACATGGAAATATTCACATATATGGACATTAAATTATATTAAGATGTGCATGTATATTTATATATAGTTAATATATATTAATCCACGAACACTTCCTGTCCCCAAGAAGCTTAGCGTCCGGCTGGCAGCCCAGCAGCAGACCAGCTGAAGCACGTGGGGCAGACACGCTCACAGAGCAGCAGCACGTGCTGAGGGAGGGGCTCACAGGCCCACGGCCAGCGTGGCCTGCAGAAATCAGGGAAGGCTTCAGAGAGGAGATGGCATGTGGCCAGGGTCTTCTTGCTGAACAGAGACAGAGGGTGAAGCGGGAGGTCTGGGGACCCCGAAGAAAGAGTATGTGCAAGTGCATGGCAATGTGAACAGGCCTGGCTGGTAGGGGCTTAGCCAAGAGAGCCCCTGAGCATCCCAGGCTGGGGGATGGTGTGGGGGCTGGTGTGAGGGCTGAGCAGAGGCTTGAAGGCAGAGGGCCTCAGTCCTGGCTGCATATTAAAATCACTCAGGT
>NW_005299447.1:0-671 GCF_000412655.1 Myotis brandtii
GACATAGATGGCATAAACTGCTGTCCTAGCAGTCAATGCAAAGACTGCTAATTTCTTCATTACAGGAATGAACTTCAGGCACAGTGTCCTTCAGATGACCTCAATTTTGGTTAGGGCAGCAATCTTGCCATAGGTGAAAACTCAGATTTATAAAACACAATCTAATTGTCAAAGTGCCTACCACACATACAAACAGATGTACAATGGTTGATTAAGTATACAGTGAAAACAATTAGCAGATTCATTGCTGGGTTCTAAGGAATGCTTCTCTTACAACAGTATTGTTTGGTTTAAATAACGATGTCTTTGTTATCAACAATCCTATTAAATTAAAATGTGTGGTTTACAGATTTCATTAATAAAAGCCTATCATCAAGGCACAACTCATTATAAAATGATGTATTAACTTAACATAAATTGCTATAAATTTTAATGTTAACAAAATATAATGATAGGTGATCTTGATCAATGTTTATTCTAGGCAGCTACTCAGGGTTTTCTCATTTGTGTATGTGTCCCATTTTTTAAAAAATCACAATATAAATCTCAAATTAGAGGAAAATGATACACCTCTCAGCAATTTTTTTTATTGGCTGGAAAGGCCCAAAGTTTGGCAGAAGAGGCAGGAGAAAAGTTGTGGAGCGCTCTGGTGTATTCCACTTCTCACGTGT
>NW_005299448.1:0-671 GCF_000412655.1 Myotis brandtii
ACTGTCACCCTATCTGAAATACGTGACACAATAGCCACTCAATAAAAAGTCTATTGTGCAAATGTAACAGATGGACTGGAAGGTTTGTACTGTGTGAGATAGTGCATTTAGGTGGAAAGAGCTCAGACTTTGGGTTAAGAAACAAAGTTTCAAATTATTCCTCTATTACTTATGAAATAAATTATAATACTTACTTTATTACTTCTATAATGACTAATATTACTGGCCCTTATACTCTCTGTGTCCTAGTCCTTCAAAAAAAGGTTGTTGAGAAGATTAAGAGAAATTGTTGTCCAAACATTTATTTAGCTCAGTGACAAACAGTAATGTTGGCCCCTGTCCTTCCTGGCATTAAGACCAGGGAGTGGTAAGCATATCATTTTACTAGAATAGAGAAAGCATTGGACAAATAGTTGAGAAAACTGCTCTGTTATTTATTTAGATCTTAAGTGAGTTTGAATAAGGCCCTTAAACTCTCTGGGTCTCAGTTTCTTCCATCTTAAAATAAGAATAACATCTATCGAAGATAGAAGGTAACAAAATGAATAAGGTGAAAGGCTTTTGAAGAAGTTTACTAACTCTACACATAAAAGATGTTACTATTTTTGCTTCTGTTTTAATTGTGCATAGCAGAAAAATTATCATTTGTTACAATTAAAAATATATAAATT
>NW_005299449.1:0-671 GCF_000412655.1 Myotis brandtii
TTCCCTAAAATCTCTTAATCTAATAAATCTTTTTGACAAGTGATGTACTTCTTTATTTTTTAGAATAGAAAACACAGAGCAAATACTAAGTAAACCATTTCACTAATACTACTTTGAGTCTTTACACATTTGGGGAATTATCAGGGACCAAGCAGGAACTGTGAGAACAAAGTTTTCTTTTCCCGTCTTGGCTTTTCTAACCTATACTCAAATGCTTAAAAATACTGATTTTATAGATAATTAATGTTCCCCCATTTGATGCACTTAAAGAAAATTCCCTTTTAAGAATATAAACTAAAAGGTAAACTATCAGTCACATCAAAATCAGTATCAATAGAGAAGTCCCTTTGCATAGAACAGATTATTTATCAGTTACCAAATATCTATATTATAGGTTTTCCCTGTTTTAAGCAAACTCAATTTATGACAACATGAAATAACAAAAAGGATAAATTAAGGAGAAATCATTTAAAGTTAAATGGTCCTTTCTTAATTTATTTGCCCCAAATGACTATGTTTTCCAAGTACAACTGGAACGGTTTCATTTATACGAAAACTTTTCAGGAGATGCACCTCTTGCCAAAAGAAATGCTTACCTACATTAAATAGGTTATATGATCTGAAATTATCTTGACCATTTTCACACTCATAAACAATCTTATGGTCAGAAA
>NW_005299450.1:0-671 GCF_000412655.1 Myotis brandtii
CATCCATCCATCCATCCATCCATCCATTTAACAATGCATTTTTGAATGCAACATATTCTTTCTGAAATTAAGTTAGGGAGAAATTTAGAATGCTAAAATACATTGAGCTCTTACTATAGGCATTTGCTATCTATTTGAGATTCACAGAAACCCTATGAGGTCAGTATTATTGTTTCACAGATTTGATAACTGAGCCTCAAAAAGTTAAAGATATTGGCTCAAAGTTACCAAGAGAGAAAGACTAGGATCTGAATCTAGGCCTATCTCATTATAGAGAGTGAATGAATGAATATTTTCCCAATGTCTATAGTGTAGTCACAGCACACTTCTAGTATAGATTTGATACTATAATTGTTTATACCCTGGCTTCCCCCTTAGGCATGCTCCTTCATTTATTCACTTACTATGTATTCAATGGCTTCTCTGTGCTGAACCCTGTAAGTTTTCTGAGTGTAACTGATGTCTTAGTTACTTCTATCATCATAGGCTATAGCATAGTACCTGGGCAGAAATGTCAAAACTACTGTAAAAAAGAGAAGAAAGTTCACTGTCTAGTGGAAGACAGGTATATAAATAGTGAACTGGAATAGAATCAGGTAAAATAAAGATGTATGTTATTTGCTGGAGAAACATTGACAAATAGTTGGTTAATGGCAACTAAAGAATTTTTT
>NW_005299451.1:0-671 GCF_000412655.1 Myotis brandtii
TTCTTGCTCTTCTCCATCCCCAATGTGTTTTGGTAATTGGATCATCTTACAACCAGTTATCTAGGATAAAACACCATTGATTCCTTTCTTTCCCTCACCTACATCTTACTTATCAGTAAGTTTGTCAATCTATTTTCCCAAACTATATCCCAAGGCTGACCACCATCGGGAGCACAGATGGACACTTCCCTCTCTGTTCTGGTTGTAGCCTCCCCAGAAGTTCCTCTTTTTCTACTCTTGCATCCTTGCCAGCATGACCTTTTGAAAATAAGTCAAATCATGTGGCTCCCTTCTCAAAATTCTTCAATGGAATTCTATTGGAATTGGGATAAAATCCAGATTCCTCACTATAGATTATATGTTTGGCTTCCACCCGCACCTCCTCTTTCATATCTTACCTCTCCTCCTTTATTCACTGAGCTCGATCTCCGCTCCTCATTTTGCCCCTAGGCCATCACAACCTCATTTCTGATTCAGGGACTTTTTGCATGCTCTTTCCTCTTTCCTGGCATGCTCTTCCCACACGTATTACTGCAACACGATTCTTCTTTGTTCAGATCTCTGCTCAAATGTTCTTACAAATGGAAGTCTTCCATGACCAACTACATATTGTAGTGTAATGTCCCTAACCCAGTCACTCTCTGTCCTTTTGCCCCATTTTTATTTTCTCA
>NW_005299452.1:0-671 GCF_000412655.1 Myotis brandtii
GAACCATGACCTCCTGTTCATAGGCGGACGCTCCACCGCGGAGCCACGCTGGCCCGGCTGAAGTACATGATCTTGGCCGGGAATTGAACCTGAGACCCTTCAGTCTGTGGCCGACACTCTAACCAGGGATCCAAACTGGTCAGGGCCGTGGGTTGGCCCTGGTATGCGCCCTGACGGGGACCGAACCTGCAACCTTGGCGTATCCTGACGACGCTCTAACCGCCTGAGCTGCCGGCCAGGGCCTCGAGGGCAGTTCTGAGTGGGCACCTGTTTGGGCTGAATTGTGCCGCCTCCCAGGTTCACAGGTTGAAGCCTTCACCCCCGACCTTCACTCCAGATGTGACCGTTTGGGGACAGGTTTTTGCAGAGGTAAGTACGCTGGTACCAGGTCATCGGGGTGGGGGCGGGGGAGGGCCCGACCCAGCGTGCTGTGCCAGGGGAACCTGTAGGAGGAGGGAACCAGGACCCGGGCAGACGCCGAGGACAACCACGCGATGGGAAGGCCCCACCCGCCCAGGGGCGAGGCAGAAGGCACCGGCCCTGCCCACACCTGGGCCTCGGACTTCCAGTCTCTGGGCCCAGAAAGCGGGTTTCTGTGGCTCCAGCGCCACCTGCCCACGGGGCTTTGCTCGGCAGCCCTGGGAGGCCCACCCGGCGCCCATGGCGGCGAG
>NW_005299453.1:0-671 GCF_000412655.1 Myotis brandtii
AAAACGTACAAAGCTCAAAATGGAAGTTTTGACAGTTATAAGGACATACAATTCCTACAGCTACAGGTTTTAATCTGCAGAAGGGGCATGCTGCTGGTGCTCACTCCAGGAGGCACCTGAGATTGGATTCTAATCTTAACCAATATTTAACAATAAACTAATTCACACAACTCCAAGACCTTTAAGGATGATATAAAATGTTTTCTGATCTCTGAACAGAAATCATAACACTCTTTCTAGCATTAAGGACCACAAAATGGCCACAAAACCCTTGGAATCAATCGGAATGGCTTCATGATAGTATCTACCATGAATTGAAAACCCACTATATGCCAAGTGATCTATACACACTATTCCAAGTAATGGCTTGATTGAAAGATAACTTGGCAACAGTTACCAAAAGCCTTCCAAACGACCTGACAATTCCATAAGAATTTATCCTGAGAAAATATTCAGAAATGAAGAGAAAGCCTTAAATATATAGATATCCATATATGTTACCCATAACTGCTTCTAATTTCCCCCAATTCCATTACCCAGACATAGAGAAATTGTTAAATAAATTGTAGTACATCTATATGATGGCATATCATTTAGCCATTACAGTAATGAATTTGAAGAATTTATAATATATAGGAAAATGCTGACAATGTAGTGTTGGCTGAAGCTAT
>NW_005299454.1:0-671 GCF_000412655.1 Myotis brandtii
TAATTCTAGAGCATCACATAGTGAAAAGTAGGTCAAGAAAGAGTTTAGTTTCCTGCTTTCCTCGCCATTTTTTTTTTTGAGTTGCCTCTAAGTGCAGGCCACTACCTATTAGGGCATATTCCAAAAGAAGCTGTACTATCAAATTATAGAACATCCCTCATTATAAAAAATGCCTAAAAATCTCTATTCAAGACATTTCTTTTGGGGATATAAAGCGCTGTAAGTTCAGCAGAGGTATTGATTTTGTTAAAAAGGAGGAAAAACAATCTGCTGCAGGGAAATCTTACTGAGTGTTTCTATATATAAACAGCTTCATCATTAGAGATCCATTTTTAGTCATATAATTAGGCACAGTATGTAAGAAAAGTGGAAACGTTGGAGGGGACAAAATAATTTGATTATGAAATAATGACAGTTGTGCAAACAAGCAACATGTGCCTTTAGCACAAGCATAGAAGGCCTGTGTCCTTGGGACATTCCGTATCTCAGCATAGATAGTCTGCTCAGGTTAGTAGCCAGAATATCATTGCAATACAACCCTGACAGATATTGCTAAGCAATTGTCACACCGAGCCAAGCAAGGACAATGTTCAAAGATGTAAATGTCCAATTGTTTGCACAGACATGGAAAAAATAAGAAACAACCCAGGACCAATATACAACTTCCTTAA
>NW_005299455.1:0-671 GCF_000412655.1 Myotis brandtii
CCCGACTCCAAAAGAAAGCACAGGCCATCACTGCGTGCTAGCGATGAATTCCATTTTGATGAATGGACCTCTGTCTTATTGATGTTTCTGAATCAGTTGGCTCTCTTTCATTCACCACCCCCCCACCTCAACCCCTTCCTGGCCACAGTCCCATTCTCACGTCCATGGAGAGAACAATGTGAAGGGCTGCTCTCTGTGGTCTGTGCACTGTTTCCCATTGGAGCAGATTCCTGTGGGAGTTGACTCACGCAGTTGACATAAAGCAGCACCTTGCTGGGCTCATGTGAGGAAACAGCAAGAGTAATATGTCCAGCCTGATAATTCAGACAATACTCCCTCCATGCATATCCTGTGGATTCCCAGCCAAGGTCTCTGACCTATTGTGGTCATTTTATAGCTTTCTTGATCTCAGATAGTTTTGTCTTATATTTGAAGGGCTTGTGAAAGCATTCCTTGGTGAAGAAGTCTGGAAATGCAGGGTTTTGGATGCAGAAATGAACTCCACAATGGGGCTCTCAAAGTGTTCCACTGTTAATCAATCAAAAAGCATGGTCTCATAGTCCAATAGAGAAGAAAAAGGTGAATCAGTAAAGCAAATCCTTGTGCTTGTTTGACCATTCTGTGGGAAATTCATATCCCTTGCAGTGGTTCTCAACCTTCCTAATGCCGCG
>NW_005299456.1:0-671 GCF_000412655.1 Myotis brandtii
AAAAAACCATAGACAGGATTGCTTAAACAGAAATTTATATTTTCACAATTCTGGAGGGCTGTAAAGTCCAACACCAGGGTTGCTATGATGATTGGGTTCTGATGAAGGTTGTCTTCCTGACTTGCAGATGGCTGCCTTCCTGCTTTTCCTCAAATGGTGGAAAGAGAAAGAGTAGCTGCTGTGTCTCTTTTGATAAAGACACTAATCCCATTGTGAGGGCCCCACCCTCACAACCTCAAATAAACCTAATTACCTCCCAAAGGTTCCCCTTTCAAATGTACCATTACATTGAGGGTTAGGGCTTTACCATGTGCATTTTGTGGGTTTGCAGTTCAGTCTTAGTTTGTTCAGGCTCCTATGACCAAGTACCACAGACTGGGTAGCTTATAGACAACAGAAATTTATTTCTCATGGTCCTGGAGGCTGGCAGTCAGAGATCAGAGTGCCATTTTGTTCAGGTTCTGGTCAAGGTCGTCTTCTGGGTTGTTGACTGACAACTTCTTGCTCTGTCCTCATATGGCGGAAAGGGCTAGGGAGCTCTGTAGGGTCTCTTTTATAAGGGCACTAATTCCATTCATGAGGACTTCACCTTCATGACCTAGGCACCTCCAAAGTCCCCACCTCTGAATACCATTACATTGGGCATTAGTATTTTGGCATGAATTGGGAGG
>NW_005299457.1:0-671 GCF_000412655.1 Myotis brandtii
TGGGCAGTTGCTTCTTAGCTCCACTTCACAGTGGCCCCGAATTTTTTGGGAGACAACCCAGGATTCCAGATTTATAAGTTACATTCTCCCAAATTGGCAATTAAGTTACAAATCTTAAACCCATACTGAGAACCAGACTAAACACATCTGCAGGCCAGAATGGGCCTGTGGGCCACCAGTTTGCAAGTTCTACTCTACTGCCTCCAGCAAAGAGCTAGGTATGCCTCAGGCAGGCCCTTTCCTAATAGACATGGATGGAATGAGCAAGGCAGGCCAGCAGGGAGCCCTCCTGCAAGAAAGAGCAGTCAAAACAGAGACCCAGCCCACCCCTCCTCCTTGCAGGGCCCTCACCACCACCACCTCCAGCCATCCAGGTTGCCCCTCGCTCTCGACCGTTCTCCTCCCTGCAGGTAGCTGTCTGCGCAGCGCTGGCTGCAGACTTTTGCAGGTGTAAAATTATATATGCAAGTGTGTTGCCAAGCCAGAAATTTAGCCCAGGGAGGCTTAGTTCCCAAACAACTGAGGTAGTCTGAAGCCAGTTTTTTAAATCAAACTCAGTCATTTCTCTCCCAAATGCGTGTGTTTTTAAACTTGTATGTGGTTATGTAATGGATGAGAATGCAGTGCAGAAGTCAGAGAGCAGTCAAACGATGCCTCCTGTTGTGCAAGTC
>NW_005299458.1:0-671 GCF_000412655.1 Myotis brandtii
CGGGAAGCCTTCCTACAGCCCGCAGCCTGCTGAGGTCTCCGCCTGCAGTTCCCTGTGAACATGGAGTGACTGAGGTTTCCTTTCCCTGACCGCGCACATCTGCACGGAGTGGCCAGCTGGTGGCACTCTCATTCTCTGATGCTCAGGACAGCTCCCCAGGGGGCAGGGCAGGAAGCGCCCCATCCAGACCTGGAGCCACGGGGAGGGGCCATGGCCCCCCCCAGCTCCAGCAGCTGGGCACACGCACCCAGAGAGACCAGGAGCTTCTCGCTGCCACCCCAGCAGGGTTGGCAGCTCTGACGTTGTCAAGGCTGCATTTAGGCATCAAAACAGATAAGCCGGGTTCCTAAAACGCTACTGCTTCCGCCCGTATGAAGCAGCTGGAAGGGCAAGCCGCAGCCATGGCCGTGTGGAGAGCACGGCCCAGCCCACGGGTTTAGTAACCGAGGAAGTAGCCGAGCGTGGGCGTGACGTCCCTGGCACGCACAGCGCAGTTCGGAGAACAGAAACCGCATCTGTTATCTGTGTGGCTCAGCCAGCCTCGTGCTGCATCTCTGCAGCTCTGCTGCTGTGCTACCGCCGCCGCAGGTCCCCAGCCTCGCCGAGGGCGCCGCCCTGCTGCACATGCATGCATACACACACACATACACACACCACACACACATACACAT
>NW_005299459.1:0-671 GCF_000412655.1 Myotis brandtii
AACTTATTATAAGGAATTAGCTCATGTGATTATAGAGGCTGAGAAGTCCCAATATCTGTAGTGGGCAAGCTGGAGACCCAAGAAACCTGATATATCAATCTGAGTCCAAAGGCCAGAAAAGACCAAAGTTTGAGCTCAGGCACTTAGGCAGGAGGAGTTCCCTCTGATGTGGCCTTTTGTTCTATTCATGCCTTCAACTGATTTAATATGGCCCGCCCACATTAGGGGGCACCCTGCTTTACTCAGTACCTACTCAAATATTAATCTCATCCAAAAACATCCTCACAGACACACCCAGATCACGTATGACTGAATGTCTGGGCACCTTGTGACCCAGTCAAGTTGATACACGAAGTTCATCATCACAGAGAGATATATGTGGATAACAATTGGCCCCAAATCTATTAATAAATAATGCACCATATATCCCTAAAATCAGAGACTCACCACTTGAAAGCACTAAATCATCCTGCAGGGTTTCTGTAGCTACAGCTTTAGTGAGATGTTTTTATAGATCACCACCTTGTCAGGGGAGGTGATTGCTCTTCCTCTAGTGGCAGCTGAAACAGCAATGAAATAAAGTAATATTTACTAGCAAATCAAATAACAATGTAAATATGGTTGGCTTCTTATCTTCCCAACCCATATCCCACATGCAATTAACTGACTAT
>NW_005299460.1:0-671 GCF_000412655.1 Myotis brandtii
CCTGACAAAGAGGGCCCTGTTCTCCCAGAGGGACCGTGGGCGCACCCGGCACAGACCACGGACAGACCTGAGAAGAGGGCCTCTTTCCCTCTCTGCTGGGGTTCCCTGGGCGGAGGGAAGGGAGTGTGTGTTGGGAGGGCAGTTTCCAGGATGGTAAGAATCTGCTGGGAACGGCAGGGAAACCACAGCCATTACTCAGGGCACACAGCTGCCAGGGAAGCCGCGCTGCCCGAGAACTGAGGCTAAAAGAGAGGTGGGAGGCGTATTCCATTACTAAGCTCTGGAGTATTCACTGTCAAAACCCGGCAGTCAAAACCCTGATTATTTATAACTTCAACTACTGTGTAAGAGCGGAAACCTGACAAATGAAGACATAAAAGAGAAGGAACTAATGACAGGTAAGATAATGCCAGAGTAGAAAGCATTCAGCGCTCCCTTGTTGTGGTTTCTTTTGAAGCTCCATCTCCATTCCCCGCCGAGAACAAGCTGATTCCAAGGGAGAAATGAAGAGCCTGGTTTCTACGGAGTTGTCAGTCTGCCTCAAGCACACAAGCACGAGTAACTTTAGTCAAGTACAGAGTGGGGTTTGAAACAGAGAGGGAAAGCACAAAGCCACACAGCAGGTGACAGACCGGCTCCAGAGATGCCTCCAAGGTAGCAGGGATCCCAGA
>NW_005299461.1:0-671 GCF_000412655.1 Myotis brandtii
TAAACAGTATGAAAAGATAATTACATGCAATTGTAAAGGGCACCGTGGTCTTTCCTGAGTTAGGAAGGACCAATTACACCTCTGCTTCTAAAGGAGAATATGTAGCCAACACATTGTGAGCCATGGCTGCTCTATCCTGGGCAGCCCATCTTGGAGGGGTGGTGACCCAGAGCACTCTGTGTGAGCATGTAAGCCTTCTGCTGAGCTCCAGGCCATGCACACATTTTAATAAATGTGTCAAGGTTTGTTTCTGACCCTCCTGGGTTACCCAACTTTCCCCAGTGGCCTCAACTAGGGATAACAATGAGAACATTTTGGCCAGATCTCAGAAAGTATTCCTTTAACTGAGGTCTAAATTGGTCCAACCTCCAAGGGAATCAGGAAAGAGGAGGAGGCCTGGGTCTAAGCTGAAGAATAAGTTGGCCTTAAGCCTTAGAGCAGAATATGAACTATACAAATATAGACACATGAATAAAAAAAGAATCTGAACTATAAGCAGAAGTGTCGATATATATTTATAGTAAGGCAGCTGTGTTTTCCCACAGAAGAGATGAAACTGGATTTAGAAGTGAAGATGTAAAAGCAAAGGGTTCTACAAAGCCCAAGAATAGAAAGGCAGAAGTTAGTTATTGCAAATCCTATATAATAAAAGGCCAATATGCAAATCAACT
>NW_005299462.1:0-671 GCF_000412655.1 Myotis brandtii
TTCAAGGACTATCTGTTTGAAAACCACTGACTAATGAAACATAGTATTTGAGTTTATTATCATGGAAAATGAATTAGAGTTTTCTTTGGTAATCTTCAATATGTAACCAAGTTCAGTCATGTAATCCTTAGCCAAGCCAATGTTGAACTAGTTACAACCTTCCAATTGAGATTGGGTGCCACGATGAATGGGAATGACGCCTGCAGGATGGGGACCTTGTCTTGAACATCTCTGTGATCTCTAAAGTGCTCTGCACAGAACTGACACTAAACTCAATACATGTTTCTTCAATGAAGGAAGAAAGGCTCTGTTGCCACTTACGGTACAGAGCAGTTTTCATCTTTAAAGCTCTTTATTCATATTAATCCCGCTATCTACATTTTGCTGGCAGGTAAGGGCTGGAGATGCTAAATGGGCTGTTAAAGGCCAGAGAGAGTAAACCCCTTCTGTCAGAATTAGAAATTTGCAATTACTGATGTTCAGTCATATGTCCCTGGCTTTATTCAGGGGGAAAAATTTAAAGAATAAACACATAACAAAGGCCAGGCAACTATTGGTTAGTCTACTGCTGGGACAGTCAATAGTAGTTAAGCAAACAAACACACTAGATGGGCCCAATAGCTCTATTGAACAGTTCTTTTTGGTGTGTGTGTGTGTGTGTGTGTGTGTGT
>NW_005299463.1:0-671 GCF_000412655.1 Myotis brandtii
CTGAATCAAAAGGATTTTGAGTTTCTACTTCACTTCTGTTTTTTAAAAGGTGTCCGTATTTTACACTGCTAGCTATACAAACTTTACACAAAAGCAGAAAGAACCCTATGATTTTGAGCTAAAAAAAAGGGAAATGCTTTAATGAACCATTAGGGTTGGCTGCTTAAGTCACTGCTTTTGCAAAATGGTTTCACTGTGCATGATACATATGGAAGAGGCCTCAGAAACACTAGTCACATATTTGAGAAGAATGTAGTTTGATATTTATTTAGTATAAAAGGTTTATACAGAGCACAACAAATACCGTTTTTTACAAATCTGTTTTGGAAAAAAGAAAAATACTTTGATGATGAAGCTGCACCTTACTAAAAGCCTTCTCTTCTGCCTACTGTATGCACATCCGACCAAAATGCTCAGGATGTCTAGGGAAACCCTTCCAGACACATTAGCAGAGGATGTCCCCAGGCAACGTTGAAAACCTCTGCTTTGAATTATTTTATTGGAAGTTTACTCCAATGTTCAGAGCCTTTGAGACACTGAGCTGGTTGGAGAGACACGTTTGGGAGAAAAATCCTTATCCATCCACGTGTCTGAAGTTCAGAGTGTAAGCAGAGAGTTTCCTTCACCTCCTGCTGGGAAATATCCTTCAGGAGGACATCGGGGGTGGGGTG
>NW_005299464.1:0-671 GCF_000412655.1 Myotis brandtii
ACACACAAACAAAACAGTCAACAAGGAAACCTGTGGTCAGGACCAGTGCCATCTCCGAAAATGCTGTGGAGGCCGCTGTTTCCAAGCGGCCAGAACTGCCGAGGCAGCATCCCGTGCCCTTATTTAACGGATCGATGATCGGTGGGGACCACCTGGCGGTGGACTGCAGAAAGGGATCCATCCAAGACTGATGGCTCCGCTAAGGGCGGTCCACGGGCGGCACTGTGGCCACCGAGAGGGAGTCCCGCCCTGTGAGTCATAGGAACTCACTTTTCCTAAACAGTGTGTCCTCACACGCAGAGCTAGGGCGGGAGCAGGGCTTATTGTGAGGGTCAAATACGATGCCGAGCAAAGAGCACTCTTTTGGACAGACCCCCGGGTACGGCAACAGAACTTCAATAAGCAGCTGCTGCTGTTATTACTGTGGGAAGAGCTGGATAGAAACAGCGGGTCCTTAAGCTACTCAGGGAGGATGGAAGGTGGAAACATTTACAAGGCGCAGTCACTCTTGAGGTTGTTGATAAATATCCGAATTAAGAATGAAAGATCTGAAAGGTACACGCATGCCCACACTGACCTGCGGTGGCTGCGTAGTGAGAGGCGAGTGAGCTCAGCCTGTCCATCTCGGGGAGACTGAGTCTCAGGTGGGATGCGGGGTGCTCGCAGGCAGG
>NW_005299465.1:0-671 GCF_000412655.1 Myotis brandtii
TAATTTTGTCATTTCACGAATGTTATATAAATAGTCATATGTACGCGACCATTTGAATTTGGCTTTTGAAATCAGCATAATGCCCTTAAGATCCATCCTAGGTTGCACGTACCAGCGGCTCATTCGTTTCACTGCCGAGGAGCGTTCCATGGACCACGCACCACAGCTATGCACTCACCGCGGGCTGTTTGGGTTGTGAACAGCGGACTGTTGTAAGTAAAGCTGACAATCACATATACACTTTTGTGTGGACAGGAGTTTTCACTTCTGGGATAAATGCCGAGGAGTTCAATTACTGGCAAAAATATTTTCGTTTTCTAAGAAACTGTCAAACTGTTTGCTGGGGTAGCTGTTCCATTTTTATATTCTCAACAGCAATGTATGAGGGGTCCTGGATTCTGTTTAGAAAAATAGAATTATTGTTTTAGATTTAATTAATTTATAATTTATGGTAATTTAAACATTGGGCATATCCTTGGTATAAAGCAGAAAATAACTGGGAATCAGTTTTAGTGTTGAATTCAACTTGTTTATATGTCTTGTTCAGGAACTATATGCAGCTATGAATAAATATGGCTCTTGAAAGTGAAACAATTGAATTATTAAAAATATGCAAATTTATTTATTTATTTATTTATTGTTCATCCTCACCCGAGGATATTTTTCCATTG
>NW_005299466.1:0-671 GCF_000412655.1 Myotis brandtii
CCCGCGGGCCGTAGTTTGCCCACGGCTGGTGTATGCCAAAGAGATATAGGAGTCACCTGAGAGAGCCCCCAGTGGCCGAACTGGAATAATTTCAGCAACAAAATAAATAAAATAAAGTAGTGTTGGATTGTAACCCAAAGTATGAATATCCACCATCTGTAGAAATGGGGAGTAGACACATCTTCTGGACAGAAGAATTCCATGTAATGTGTGCAGCTGCTCTGTCTCAGGGAGATGGAGCAGAACTCCACTCCTCACCTGTTGACTTCCTTCCAAAGAATACAGGATGGAAGGGGAGAAAAAAGAATAAATTTACAGTGGAGCAGGTTGCCAACCACCATGTCAACCAGGTAATGAAGGTTAATGTCAATAGCGATGAGTCACGTGATGTGATGAGAATGGCACTTACTTCCTCAGAACCTGTAAACTCCAGTTTAACCATGAGAAAAACATCAGAGAAATCACATTTGAAGAACATTGTACAAAATACCTAACCAGCACTCCTCCAAACTGCCAAGATCATTAAGACAAGGAAAATCTAAGAGAAAGTATCACAACCAAGAGGAAATTAAGGGGATAGGATGACTAAGTGTGACATGATATCCTAAATGAAGTCCTGGAAATGAAAAATGACATTAGGTAAAAACCAAGCAAGTCTGAATAAAGCATGG
>NW_005299467.1:0-671 GCF_000412655.1 Myotis brandtii
TCAGTCCATACAAAATTAAGCTATTAAATCTGCAGCACCAGGGTGGTGATTGAATTGCTTATGCCACTGGGATGAAATTGCTTTGCAGACATATGCATTGCACGGCCAGTAGTATTCTTCCTTTTCTGCATGCTCTCACGGTAGCCCTAGATTAATGGGACACTTTAGGGGCGAGCCGGCATGTTAGCACTCGTGTTGGGACAAGGGCATTGGTTAGGTCTGTCCTAGGAGGGCATGGTCCAAAAATTGTCCCAGAAAAGAATTGGCTCTGGTGATCGGATAAGGAGCATCCTCACCCATTTTTCATCAGTCTGAGCAGTTCCTTGTTGGCACTCCACCCATATCTCATCCAATCCCTTTTACCATTTCTGTGCTCCCATCACCTAGCCTCTGGATGCTTTGCTTGTGCTGCCCGCACTTGGACTTGGTTCAGAAGGATGCCCTGGGACGGCTTGGCTGCTGAGGTGGCTAGAGGTGCATGTCCTCCCTGGCATGTATGGAAGCTCTTGCCTTATGTTGGGACAAACTCTTCACATGCAACATGCCAGCCGTAGTTCCCCAGGGGGACCAAACTAAAAGCTCCCCTTCGTAGCACTTCTCTCGAAAAAGGACTCAATGGGAGAAAAGGGGGACAGATGTAATATGTTCAGCAATAAAGATTTAAAAAAAAA
>NW_005299468.1:0-671 GCF_000412655.1 Myotis brandtii
CTTGGAAGCTATTCTGTCACTTGCTAAGGGCCGTTTGTATCTGTTTTCTCATAAGCTAGTGTAAGGCTATTAACAATGTAAATGAGGCAGAACAAAACATTTCCCTGTTCAATTGAGAATTAAGACGAGGTAAACACAGATCAGGAGGTGGTGAGCGACTATCCATAATTTAGGACGCGGCTTTAATGGGACTGCGCCTGTGCGGAGAGGGGTGTGGGCAGAAAGGGATGTTGCTCTGAATTGTGGGGGAGAGACTTGTTTTTATGGTCAATTTCATTTTTTCTAGAGTCAAATGCTTGATATGATAATTAAAAATACATCAAGTTGCCCAGAAGGGGAGCCGTGTGTGCTTGGTTAGATGGCAGCATAATTGCAACCCTTATCTTCCATTTTCAGACTAAATCTCTCCCCGTTTAGTTTTAATTGGCTGTAGGCCTCGCCGTCCTGAACTTGGGGTGCGTTTGTCACACGGTTTTATCTGAGCTAAGTTGTTCTGTAATGAACACCTTAAATCTGTGTGTGTGATTCATCTTGGTTTTTGTGGTTAATATTTTAAAATAACACCCGACTCTCCAGAATGTGAAATACAGAATCACTCTGTTCATGTCAGTGGAAAGGCAGTGGCTTATTGAATCACATTTTAAAAAATATATTTTTATTGATTTCAGAGA
>NW_005299469.1:0-671 GCF_000412655.1 Myotis brandtii
TCTCTCTCCTGATAGAATGCTCCTTCCCAGACAGGACCCTCCGGAGTAGCCATGCTGAGTCCAGACCCCACACCACATGTGGCCCCTCTGGGCACAGTCTCTGAGCTTTGCCCACCCTTTCCATTCATGGGCATCGGTGGAGCTGGGCAGAGCCCCTGAGCTGCCATTCTCCTTGTGTCCACCAGAGGGCGCGCCACTCCCGCCTGAGTCCCCTCCGAGAACCAGCACTTTAATTAATCTCGTCTTTCCCAAACCTCCCATCTTTCCCAACATTACCTCCGGGCTTCAAGTCCCAGAACAGTACTCTAGTTTACCCGAGGAGCCTATCTTTGCATCCACCGCCACGTGAGCCATCCTGTGGGAAATCGCCCAGTGCATCCTGGCGCCCCTATGCAATACCTCTGTGCCTCAGTTTCCTCATCTGCTGAATGGGAATACTTTTCACCCAGAAACACTCTATTTAATGTTGAGCATGGTGCCAGGCACACAGTAAGTGCCTAATGAGGCCAGGCTTTCCTATGACTTCAAAGTCCTGGTAATGGCTCACCCACCGTTCTCCAGGCCGCAGGAAGACCCACCGCCCTTCGTTCTCTCGGGCAATGCTGGTGGCAGGGCTCCTTGGGGTGCGGTGCCTTTGTGGCAGGTACAGACTTCACAGGCAGCAAAGTCAG
>NW_005299470.1:0-671 GCF_000412655.1 Myotis brandtii
CCGGGCGTCCTTCAGCTCACACTGGCGCCTTTCTCAAAGGGCTGGCCCTGGGAATGTGAACTCTCAAGTGCCTCCAGGTCTTTGCATGTGCTCCCCCCGCCCCACCCCAGGAACCCAAGGGCAAGCTTCTACAAAGTGTTGTGTGGCTGTTAAAGGCAAAGACACCCAGAATCAGTGAGAAGGATCGAGGGGTCTGGGTAGAGCACCCCCAGTACCTACCCCCGAGCTTTTGCTCAAGTTGGGAAAGCAGCCTGCACATCAGCCAGGACCTGGATCCCCATTTTCTATGAAAGCTGCCGTATCTGAAAGGGTGGCAGCTGAAGTGCGGTGAGCAGTGTCCCACAAATTCCTGTCTGCCCGGAACTTGAGAACGTTGTTGGGAAATATTGGGGAATATGGTCTTTGTAGATGCAATAAGTTGAGATGAGGTCATATGTGATTAGTGAGGCAAACCCAGTGTTACTGATGTCCTTAAAGAGGAGATAGAGACAGAGAGAGATGCAGAGGTAGATGGAGGTGAGACAGAGGGGTACAGCCACGGCCAAGGAGCGGCCAGGCTTACCAGGAGCCACCGGGAGCTGGGAGAGAGAAGGAAGGGCTTGCCCAGGCTCAGAGGGAGCGGGGCCGTGCTGACACCTTGGTCTCTGATTCCCAGCCTCCAATATGTGAGA
>NW_005299471.1:0-671 GCF_000412655.1 Myotis brandtii
CCCCCTGTTTAAAAAGTTTGAGGACCCCTGAGTTAGTCCCTCTCCCCTACTCAACCCCTGGCAACCACTAACCTGCCTTTTCAATCACTGGCTTCCCTTTCCCAGAATAACCTATAAGTGTAACTGTATAATATGTAACATTTTGGTCTGGCTTCTTTCCTTTAGAAAGATGTATTTAAGATATATCCGTTTATTGTGTGAATCAGCAGTTTGTCCTTTTCATTGCAGAGTGGTGTTTCATTGTATGGAGGGACCACACTTTGTTTACTCTTTCACCAGTTGGAGGATATTTGGGTTGTTTCCAGCTTTGTGTTATTATGAATAAACAGTCACATAGAGGTTTTTGTGTGGACATATGTTTTCATTTCCCTTGAATAGATTTTAAGACATGAGATTGCTGGATCATATGACAGGTGCATCATTACTTATTACTGTATAGGGTATTGCTAACATGTTTTCCAAACTGTCTTCACAATTTTCTGGTCCCAAGAACTAGATATGAGAGTTTCAGTTGCTCTGTATTCTTGTCAGCACTTGACATTGTCAGTGTTTTTAATTTTAGCCATTCCAGTAGATGTGTAGTGGTAACCTCATTTTGGTTTTAATTTGCATATCCCAAATGATTAATGGTCTAGTAGTGTATATTTACTATTCATATGTTGAAACCTCAA
>NW_005299472.1:0-671 GCF_000412655.1 Myotis brandtii
GAGAAACAATAGCTATTTTAACAAGTAGCCTATAATTCAAAACCACATACATATATTTTAATTGTTTTTTAATTTGACAATACCAGAATGCTTTAAAACCTTTCTTACTTTGTGCAAGAAGTCCAATATGTAATTCTTATAAAAACCCATCCAAAGATTGCATGGGTAAATCCTATAAGGAAAAGTGTGGTGCCATATACCTACAGGTGATATGCTTCTTTCAGCTCTGCTCAGGATGTAAATCCTGAAACCCAGGCTAGGTGAAGAAAGAGGGAGTTAAGATGATCAATTCCTAAGGAATTTCTGGGATTTCAGGCTCGGTCTTCTATGAAGGATCTTCTACTGCCTACCCTCTCATTCTTCCTTCCTCGGCCTGACGCAAAGGCAACCTGCATGAACTTTACAAAGTAGAGAAGGGCTGCCCATCGAGGACCAAAATCACCATTTCAGAGTTAGAGGCTGAGATGTAGGAGTGACTCAGCTGGCATCAGCTTTGTAGCAGCCTCAACCTATAGGACTTCAGAAAAGGAGTCCCAGACCCGCAGCTCCCTCTGTGGCCACCTGCCACTAAATTCTGTTTATCAGTCCAGCACCAAGCACAGTAAGTAGTGTTTTCTGTTTCATTGTTGATAACCTGCTATATGCAAGTGAGATAAGGTGATAGGCTAGGA
>NW_005299473.1:0-671 GCF_000412655.1 Myotis brandtii
CTCACAGCTGTAAACCTGCGTGTGCCCCATCCGTGTGTTTCTGAGTCAGGACAGACTGAGCCCAATGACAGAGCAGAGGGAATCAAGCCCACCTTGGGGTGTCCTTACTTTCCTATTGCAGGAGTTACAGTGCTGATGGCAGAGGAATCCTAGGACATCCCCCCATTGCTGTGTGGGACAAAGGTAACAAGAACATCCCAGGATGGCTGGGGTTAGGGCGATCCAATTACTGCCCTTCCCGGGGACCACGGGCAGATTGGTAATTCTCCCTCAACCCCTTCTTGATCCCCCTCTGTTGGGAGATGCTTACTGGCACTTCCAGAAAAGGAATTATCCTGACCCAATAAACATTGACATAGACAGTAAACAGTCTTTGGGTCCCACTTAGGAATGGCTCAGGATGCAGCTAATGAGACTTTAAACAGCAAAGGATAACAACATCAGTACCCCTCCCCACTCCAGGTCCTTGCTGACCCCTTGTGGCCTTAGATAGTGAATACCGAGCACCATGCTCTGCTCCTACTCCTGTCCTCCCTCCCCAGCTCATTACCAGGTCCCCGGGCCCTTCTGATCCCATTCATGATCCTTTAACTTCCTCCAGAATGGCTTATGTTGGGCAAAGATGTGTGGCCCACGGAAAAGCCTTTCTTCTTTGAAAGCAAGGATACACC
>NW_005299474.1:0-671 GCF_000412655.1 Myotis brandtii
AATGTGAGAAAAACTTAATGCTTACATTATTTTGTGATGGAATTCCTGCAGAGGATCATTATCCATGTGGCTAATCATGTGGGTGCAATTTCCCTTCAGAGCCAGACACTACTGTCGGTGGTATCCCTTAGACTTCCTCCCATGCTCTTGACAACGTCCTTCCTTCAAAAGAAATATTTCATTTCTGGCTATTGCACTAGATACCCTTCATGTGTGAAATTCTTCCACGGAAAGCTTTGAGAAAAATATTCATCTGGCTTAAATTTTACAAAGACATACTAAAACAGTGTTTTCCATTTGATTAAAGATTTGTATTTATTCTTTTTGTAACTATCCCTGTAAATGTTAGAAGTAAAGCCTGAAGTGAGGAGGAAGATGGCTTCACATCACTTCGGATTAATCTGTGGTGTTGGAACATGTGTACAAAACTAAGTGACTTAGACAGCCCTTGCCTTGGAAAAGCTAAACAAAGAATATTGAAAAACCAAGAGAGACAGCTGAGTGACAGTGCAAATGAAGCCGAACGTACAGACTTTGACCAGACGTGAACAAAGCTTGGGTCAGTCTATAGGTTTCCTGAAAGTACAGCATTCCTATGAACCCTTTCCTAAGCTGAAACCACATAAAATAAAGAAGCAATGGCCATTAATTTATTTGACAAATTGTTTAGC
>NW_005299475.1:0-671 GCF_000412655.1 Myotis brandtii
TAATGCGCAGCCAAGGTTGAGAACCACTGCTCTAGGGATTGGTGCAATGGGTTCATGAGTTCATCCATGTGCAGTGATCGAGACAATTCTGGCCCATAGTAAACACCCCATGAATGTTGGTTCGTGTTTGCAATTATTTTTATGACCTTCAGAGCTTCACTTTCCACTGTCCCCTTTGCCACCCAACATCCTCCTGCCCAAATGGCTTATCTTTCCCCACACATTCCTCTGATTTCCCAACCCCTTGCCTCTACTCATGTTTTTTGCCCCACCTAGCATGCCAGCCCTCATTTTCACTACGTCCAAATTCTACGTGCAGGGGCTAGCTCAGGTGCAGCCTCTTCCAGGAAGCCTTCCCTGATCTCCTTAGGAGGAACTTCTCTCTCCCCTGCTATAATATCTCATAGCACATGGCTTTCGTCTCTGATAGTTGCTCACGTCACAGCCAGGCCACCTGTGAAGCGTCTCCCCCACTAGACTCTGAGCTGGTTGAGGACACGACCTGTTGACTGCATGGACCTCTCAGCCCGCACAGTGCCTTCACCCAGGGCTCAGCACAGAGTAGGTCTCTAGCAAATGCTTTGTAATTTTAATTGAATGGATAGATTAATGTCCCCCTAATGGTGACCTAATAACAGGAACTTCGCATATGATGGGCACAAGCATCTATC
>NW_005299476.1:0-671 GCF_000412655.1 Myotis brandtii
AAGCAACTATATAATAAATATAGGCCAAAGCAGGATATGGATTTTTAAAAATCCAGAATATATAAAACACGTTCAATTTTGTTCAAGTTAAATTTGCCCTAGGAAATCAGCATTTTAAAACACCAAAGTACCCCTCCCATTCTCTGTCTGACATTTCTTCTTTCTTTATCTATCTGATATGATATTTGTATTTTGCTAACTAAAGCCATGCTAAACATTGGTGATCAGAGAAGCAGAAAAGGGAGGGGCCTTTATGGAAACTGTCCCTCAGTGTAAGCTGCTCCTCGTAGCTGATCCCACTGTGACTGTCCCTGGCTTCATTTCTTGTTTGACCTGGTGGTGCCTTTGGGACCCTCCACCAGCAGGGTAACTTGGTAATGATGCTGGCCGGGATTGCAGTGGAGCCCACTCCTTCACTAGCAGACCAGGTATTTTTAAAAAATGATGATAGAGCCAAGAGTTAGGAGTGGATTTACCCAGCAGGGCAGAGTCAGGAAACCCATTGTTTCTGTATTTTATCAAGTCTGATAGTTTCAGTGTCAACAAGCTTAAAAGCAAAACAAAATACCAACCTATTAACACTGTGTTGACATCCAATTTGGCTTAATTTTCATTTTAAAGGATAATTTCAAGGACTCTGGAAAATGGAGGAGCCTGTAATTGAATAAAAA
>NW_005299477.1:0-671 GCF_000412655.1 Myotis brandtii
CTTAAGCCAGTCCTTTCACATAGTTGAATTAACAGATTAATTTCCTTGCATACAATTTCCTATAAAGATGTTAGAATGAGTTAAATTGATCAATAACGACAGAAAGACACAACACACCAAAGACAGAGACAAAGCCAGGTCCCGTGCCTCCCGCTCTAAGCTCAACGCTCTCGAAACCACACAAAAGCAGCACAGCGGCCGGAGAAGCACCCAACGGACAAGCTGCTCAGTGAAGCAGGAAAATGGGAAGGAGGCCCCCCCTTGGCTGTGAGCAGGAGGGTGTCTGATCATGAGGCATGAAATGGAGTAGGGAGCGTACGTCAAGTTCCTGTCTAACTTCACTCAAGTCATGGGCTCAGGTGACGACGAGACCTCACAGAGATGGTGGCGGCATCTCGGACACAGGCCCAGCTGCCTCTGGGAGTCCTCAGCCTTTCAACCCATCTGGCCTTAAATGCGACTTAGTGGCATGCAGATGTAACAGCCATAACGTCACTCCTAGAATGTAACTGATCTACTGAATTGAAAGTGGAAACCCTAGAACAAATTTTAACTTAACTCTCTTCTTCATCAGTCAAAAAGGTCACTTAACCACTTCTAAGTAGCTCTGCTTAGTCAGAAACCTTCTGAAGAATGAAAAACCTGAGGTTGGTAACATAGTTTCTTCTCCC
>NW_005299478.1:0-671 GCF_000412655.1 Myotis brandtii
CTTGCACAAATTTCGTGCATCGGGCCTCTAGTAAAAACATGTTTATTGGAGACACTACTGAAAAAGCGTTCAAAATGAAGCTAAGCATGTGTTGAAGCTAGGTATAGAGTTTATATTAGAGTTAAGACCTCTGTTCCCTCTGACCAGAGGAAAGTCCCTTGAGGAAATTGTAGTAAGTGTAAAGGCAGAGAAACAACAGACTGAAAATTCCGATTTCCTCATCATTGACTGAGCTAATGTTGAATGGATATGTCACATTATATTGTTATCTGCTAAACGAGAGCACCGATTTGGAAATTATCCTTCTTCCAGGACAACTGAAGAAATCAAAGCACCAAGGAGGAGTATTTGGAGGCCCTGCTTTTCCTCCCTTGCTCAATTTCATCTTGCCTTGGCACCAGCCAGGGTCATAAAACAGCTTTATCTAGGGGTGTGGAGCAGGCTATCTTGTAGAGTGATATAGATTTTTAGAGCAAAGTGGACCTTTAACATCTTCTGGTTAGCCGCAACTGCTCTGACTGTAGGTATTGTAAGTCATCAAGCGGCAGGCAGTTGCCTGGTGGGCATGGCAGAAGGACTCTGTGCTCTGCTGGTCATGCACTCAGGCCCAGTAAACCCAACAGCCTATTACACACCTCCCACTTTATGGAGATGATATCCAGTCCCTCTCT
>NW_005299479.1:0-671 GCF_000412655.1 Myotis brandtii
CTGTGATTACAGAAGGACTTTGTTTATGAAGAACCCAATTTCATGATCACCTTCCAGCAACCCAATACTTTCCTGAGAGTTGACTCCCACATTCCTAGCAAGATGTTTTGAGCTCCTGTTTCTTTTAGGAAATGTGTCCTTTCACCTTTCAAGAACAGAAGGGGTCTTTTAAAACTATTCAGCAAGTAAAAAAAAAATAAAAATAAGAAAACCTGATGTGGGCTAATTAAATTAACAAAAGCCTCTGTAATCGTGCAAAATTCAATAACCAAAGGCTAAAGATGAAGCACTGCCATCTATTTCTTCTTTGAAACCCTCTTAGCCTAACTGTAATTCAAGTCCTCATCGCGTAATTCCTGGCTGGGATGTGTCCACTTGCAGGCTCCCACCCACTGGGCATAATGTTGCTGCCAGCCTGGCCTCCATAGGATACTGTTTGCATAGCTAACAACACACAGGGGCCCTCAAATGGTTAAAAGCAAAACCAAGGGGTGTGGACAGGAAGGACTTTGAGAGTTGACCCAGGGAGTAAGCAAAGGCTTCTGAGTAGTGGGGAGAGGGGCCTGCCACCTGTGCAGTCTCCATCTCCACACTAGCCTCTGGCCACTACTCTTTCCAAGCCCCAAGGAATATCCCGCCCTCCCTCCCCCTCTCCCCACCTTCGGCCCTTT
>NW_005299480.1:0-671 GCF_000412655.1 Myotis brandtii
GCCCTTCAGCATGAAGATTCGGGTAAACGAGGATGGAACCCCCTCCACCGCCCAGCTCCCCCAAATCACTCCTCTCACCCAGGGCCCACTGGGCATCTTCTTCAAGTGCTGCGGCCGAGTGTGGCCCCCAAATCGCTAAGTTGGAGCCCTGACCCCCAGCACCCCAGCATGTGGCTGTATGTGGAGTTGGGCCCTTTAATCAGGTGATGGAGGTAAAATGGGGTCACGGGGGTCCCCCTAATCCAGTGTGACTGGGGTCCTCATGAGAAGAGAGGATCAGGACACAGACACGCACAGGGACCCTGTGGGGACACGGGGCGGAGACGGCACCCACACGCCCGGAGAGAGGCCCTGGGAGGAGCCAGCCCTGCGACACTGGGTCTCGGGCTCCAGGACGGGCAGTGAGTGCCCGTGGGGCTCTGGCCCGAGCTGATCCCACACTAACCCCCTCCCTCCAGCTTCCGCCCCAGGGCACACACGCAGCGCAACGCTCGGCGGGTTCGCCGGGTCGGCCTGAGGGCCCGGGGCTCACCTGCAGCGTGTAGAGGTAGGGCAGCCAGACGCAGTCGCCCCAGCCCAGGTACCACCCGAAGTGGTCGTGGCAGATGTCGATGGTTTTCAGGTACCAGGCCTCGTTCCAGAAGAAGTCCAGCACGTAGATGGCCTGCGGA
>NW_005299481.1:0-671 GCF_000412655.1 Myotis brandtii
CACAGCCACCAGGCAGCTTTTTTTTTTTTTAATGTTTTCTGGTGGCCTGTCAAATAATTGCTTGAAAAACCTCTTGGGTCTCCAGTCTGATTCACTGTGACACAGCTCGCAGCTTTATGCGCCCAGATGGAGGCAAACCTAATGATTGGACAAGTCAGCAATCCACGCATGTGTGCATGTCTCCCCTGCTTTAGGGTGGGTCTGGCTCCTGAGGTTACAGAAACACTGTTCAAGAGCAGTTTTGGGGTTTTGTTATTTTTGGGTGGGGGATAGCAAGGAGTCCCTGATTGGTGGGACACTGGTCCGAATGAATGAGAATTTAAAATCCCAGAGGAGAAGCACGACGGACAGGGGAGTGATCCCTGCCTACGGCTGGTGGCAGCCAGTCCACCCCGGGCCCGGGCAGAGCCTGCTGGTCTCAGGGCCCCGCCGAGTGATGGAGCTCGCCAGCTGGTCAATGGCTTTTTGTCAGTTCATATTCTTCCTCCAGCTGATCTGCAGTAGGCGGGTCTGACCACACTTCCTTCCTTATTTACACAGAATCCATTCTGAAGGGACAGCTTAGATGTCGGTTTATACATATTCCCTCGACATTTATTGATGCTTCCCATTGCCAAACACTGCAGCAGGCTCCGGGGTCCCCGTGGGAAGGTGGTCATGTCTAACACGAC
>NW_005299482.1:0-671 GCF_000412655.1 Myotis brandtii
CTGAATTCTCACTTAGTGATATGTTTTGATTACTATTCCATGGCAAACACAGGTACACCAACATTTTTTTAAAATTTTTTTTATTGATTTTGAGAGTGAGAGAGAGAAACATCCATGTGAGAGCAACATCTATCGGCTGCCTCCTGCACACCCCCTCCCAGAGATCAAGCCTGAAACTTGGGCATGTGCCTAACTGGGAATTGAACCAGCAACCTTCAGTGTATGAGATGGCACCCAAATCATTGAGCCACACCAGCCAGGGCTGTACACCAACATTTTTAATGACTTGTATATGATTTCATGGTAGGGATTTCATGATTTATTTTTTCATTGTTGGGTATTTGGGTTTTTACATTCTTATCCAAAATAAGCAATTCTGCAGTAATCATCTTATACATACACCTTTACTCAGATTGCTTCTTGAGAATGAATTTTTTAGAAGTGAAACTGCTGGTGGGCTATGCAAGGGAACTTAACACATTTTCTTTTCCAACTTGCCACCAATATTTGAACGCCTTCTTAAGCATGCTCCAAAAGAGGTCGCTTAATCTGCACTTGGATCTGTCTAGTGATGGGGAGCTCAGTATTTAATAATACCAATAGCTACCGTTGATAGAGTCTACAGCATTTCTGGAACAGTACTAGCCCCTTTATATACATTTTAAAAAATA
>NW_005299483.1:0-671 GCF_000412655.1 Myotis brandtii
TTTTCATATAACAAATAACCCTAACTTTTTTGGTGTTTTTTTAAGAATTAGGGAGCGAGAGCCTGGAATTCTTGATTTCTGACTGTTGATGTTTTTCTCATCTCCACTCCACCTCTAGCACCTGATTAAATCACCAATCCTGGGTTTTATAGAATCATTTTACATTCTGCAAACAATGTAAAATCATTTTCCTCCACCCCTACCCAAAAGAACTTCTTTCTGGGAGAATCCTCCTTTGAAATACTAAAGAAATGCCCTCCTTCCCAATCATGTAGGACATTTTCCTTTGGCGAGGCAACATCCTGGACTCATTAAAAAAAGAGGTTTTAGAATCTCAGAGACCCGATTTCAAGTCTTTGCTCAACAACTTAATAGCTTTGTGACTTTAAGCAAGATGCTGGCCTTACTATGTATTTCCTCATCTGTAAAGTGGGTACAATATCAGTGTCCACTCCTGGGCTACTGTGAAGATGAAATGAGCTAGCATATGCAAAAGCCTTAGCACACTATTTGGCACAGAACCAGCCCTCAAAATGTGTTTCCTTAATTATTATTTCCTAAACCCATTTACTTTTAGCATCATCCGGTGATTGAATGTCTTTGTCTCAGTGATTTAAATGAGATCATTTTCTGGGCTCAACAATTTGTACAAAAGAGAAGAGGGCCTTCTG
>NW_005299484.1:0-671 GCF_000412655.1 Myotis brandtii
TTCATTTATACACTTTATACTGTTTATCTTTTGATTACTAAAGAAATACCAAAAACAGGAACTCCAAAGTTCCAATCTTAGAACATAAAAACAAAACCAACAACAAAAAACCTTCAAAGTCAACATTTTGCTAGACAGATTTGAAAACAAACTATCATCCCTATGGAGCCATTAAACATGACTACTTTTTCATGCTTAGAGAGCAAAGAAAAATCTCTTCTGTGTTAAACACTATTGAGAGTCATGGCCGTCTGGCAGCTTATTTCATTAAAAATATCTTTAATATATTTTTCTTTATTTTTACACATGCTCAAACAGCAATGAACTAAAGTTTTTATATGTTGATATGAGAAATTAAGGTTCATTTTTAGTGTCAAAAGAAGCTTTAATTTTAGAAAATACAGACTTATGTTTCTCTTTCTTTTATGACACTTTATTTTATGGTCAAACTTCTGCCAAAGTCACTATTAGTGAAACCTAATATATATATTTCTTTAAATTATCAAAATTATTATTTCTTTAGATTCACTATATAGGCTGAATTTACTGCTTTTACAAAATTTATACATTCAGAGACATGAAAGAGTTGCTTATTCTATAATTTCATATTTCCATTATGTAGTTTTAAACTCTATCGCTGCTATAAAAAAGAAGGAATTCTTACCATTTGC
>NW_005299485.1:0-671 GCF_000412655.1 Myotis brandtii
TTCTATGCCTGTGGTGTGTGTCTGGCTGGGTGTGTATGTGTCGTGTTACTGGTTTGGAGTGTATACATCTAGATATGTTTGGGTCTGAATGTTTGATTGAGTGAGTTTATGTGAGGTCATGTGTCTGATGTGAAAGGACATCTGGTTCTGTATGTGTCTGGACATCTGGATGGTATACGTGTGGGCATCTGGAATATATACCTATTGGGCTGGGTACCTGGTGGGTCTGTGTGTGTCTGGTTGGCTGGGGGAGTGGAAAAGTTTGGGGTGAGGTCACCCATGGTGTCGCCAGCCTTCCCTCAAGGCTATAGGCGCTCTGTGCCTATTCTCTCCCCAACAAAGCTATCACAGGTCTGTCCTGGGCACCTCCCTAGTTGGGTCACTCCTCCGCCAGGGATACCCTCCAGGCCTCATATGTCCAGCTTTATGCCTCAGGGAAGTGGGAGGCTGAGACATAGGCAAACCCTCGTAGGGTTCAAACAGACCCACTTCAGTTCCGTTTAGCAAAATTTCACAGATGGCTCCTGTGGTCTTGTTTTCTGCTGAACTCTGGGTCAGAGATCTGATGTCTGACTCAGACTTGTCTTAAAGATGTTCTCACTCTGGGTGGGGTGTAGTGGAAACAGATCTGTGCCAACCATAATGGGAAGCAACTCAGCCAAATGTGGTGA
>NW_005299486.1:0-672 GCF_000412655.1 Myotis brandtii
TCTGAAATCAATAAATATATATATATATTTTTTAAAAGATAGTGTGCAGTCAGGGCTGGCCACATCATTTGTAGGTCCAGGACAAAATGAAAATGTGGATCCCCTCATTCAAAACTTACCTAGAATTTCCAAATGCTGACAGTGGGCACTAAAGCAAGTGTGGGCCCTTCTGAGCCCAGGGCTCTGTGCAACTGCCCAGGTTCCAGGCCCACGGAGCAGGCGCTGGGCAGTGGCAACATGGTGATGATGGTGGTGGCTATGAGTCCACGTTTGTTATGTTAGCAGGTATCAGGCACTGCTGCTGCAGGACCAAGTTTGTGGGGTTGATGTGGTGGCAGCAGAGGTCTCAACAGCACTGAATCCCAGAAACAGCAGTGCCAGTGGTAGCTTCTAGTGTTTGTGTCCTCACCAGACACTTCCGCGGGGTGGGCTCGGCATTTTTCCCTGGCTGACTAATGTCATTCCTGGTCCTACAGCAGTCCCAGGGACTCAATGGGCTACCAAGATCTCAAGAACATAAAGCCTCCCCTCCTATTTCAAAACCAGACTTGCTTCTGTAGCTTATAACAAAGAACTCAAACTGATTTGTGGCTTATGTGCATTTACTGGGAAGGGAGCTATGGCTTTTACCAGACTCACAGGGGCTCTCTGCCTTAGACACAAGCCTAATTG
>NW_005299487.1:0-672 GCF_000412655.1 Myotis brandtii
TTTGTTTGTTTGTTTTCTGGGACCATAAGCCTTTTAGCAGTGGGTCTTATTTGACTGAGTTTTTCTTTTGAAATAGGACTCCTTAGATGATGCCCGTCAAAAGATCTTCAATATTCGGGAAGAGTATAGAAACAAGATGCTGGAGGCTGAGCGCCTGAGGTTGGAGGCTCTGGCTGCAGAGGAAGCAGCATTGCGGGCAGAGACAGCAAAGAAGACCGCCTCAATCCATGATAAAGACAAGAAAAAGAAAGGAAAGAAAAAGTAACCAGGAGATACCCAATACCACCTTTCTTCTGAAAAAGGAAAACCTACTTTTCATTATCTATAACTTTTCCTGTTGACAAAAAATATAGGAAGTTAAAAATTAAAAGTTTTCCTACCTTAGAAATAGTTTCTGTATTTTAATGTTAATTTGTTAGTTTTCTCAGGAAGGTTTATTTGAAGTCATTGGGAGTTTAATTTTTCTAATTTCAATAAAAATGCCTCAAATAGATAGAATGTGATAAAATGTATGTCTCACTCTGAATTGTTCTAGTTTTAGCTAATACTAAAACAACATCATAAATGAGTCAACAGAATTGCCTTTGAAAAATTCAGCGATGAGAGAAATGGCTATTGTTCTCAGAGAAAATTTCGTCTCTAACTTTAAAGACTTTACAATATTAAAAAAAA
>NW_005299488.1:0-672 GCF_000412655.1 Myotis brandtii
TTTTTTTACAGTAAACTTCAGACAACCAGAAGCGCAGACGCCCTCTCCGACTGTGTGGGTTCTGGGTACATGGGAACACGAGGGCATTCAGGGTCCTTGTTTCTCTCAGGAGGTCCTCCCAGTTTGGATCTAGTTGCTTTATTTTAATATAGCCACTTAACGTACCAAAATGAAAATAAAACTTGTTGAAAGTATCTATTTCCCAGCTCCCTGTCCTCGCCCTGAGCCACAAAGTTGCCAAATGGTGCTGTCTGCACCCTCTCCTTCCCAACGGGTCCCTTTGAAGGAACAATGGTCTTTCTTCCCAGACGCCCTGCGCCCCGCCCCGGGAAAGGATGATGAAGCAAGGAGGCCAGGAGGGCAGGGGCTGCCTCCGGCTCAGGATGAGTGGCAGGATGGTGAGTGCCCGGGCTCCTGTCGTCTCAGGTGTGGTGAAGGCATGTGGAAGGCAGCCAGGGAAATTCAGATACACTCACCCCATCATTGATTATTCAGCTGCATCTCAGAAAGACACAGCCGGGCGGGGGCTGACAACTATTGTTTCCTTTTGCTGCCTTTGAGGGTGGGAGCCAAGGAAATATGGGGCAGAGATGCTGCCTTCAGGGGATGGAGGTAAGAAGTCACCCGGCTGAAACCTATTGTTCGGGTATTTGCAAGCCTCCATCCGGTTTC
>NW_005299489.1:0-672 GCF_000412655.1 Myotis brandtii
TGGACAAGTTTAGATGAGGTCAGACTGGAGTAGGGTGGTCTCTAATCTAATGACTGGTGCCCTTATATGAAGACACAGAGGAGACACAGGAAGAAGGCCGTGTGAATACAGAAGTGAAGGTTGGAGTGATGCAGCCATAAGCCAAGGAGTGCTGGCTCCCACAGAAGCTGAAGGAGGCAGGAAGGATTCTCACCCAGAGCCCAAGGCCCGGCTAACACTGGGATTCTGGACTTCTGCCTCTAGAACTGGAAGAGAATAAAGTTCTGTTGTTTAATGCCCCAGCCTGTGATACTAGAGAAATGAGTACAGGTAAAATGGCATAGAACAAGAATTTGTATTATAGTATAACTGTCTTGGTGACCACTTAGATTTTTTGGCACCTGAGCCCAAGATAGGCCACTCACTTTCTAGGCCAGTAAAGGGCAAGGAAAGCAGTGAGGGCCACCTTCTTGTAGCACTGGGAGAGGATTTTACTTTTATTACAGAATTCTGGTGTGCTAACTTCAATCCCAGGGGAAAGAGCCCAGTGCTTAATTTTAGAATAACGGTCCCACTGCTGATAACAGTGGTAATACTATCCTGATAAGAATGACATCATGATGAAATGGGCTCCAACCCATTGACTGAAAGGGGCTACATGCTGACCTGACAAGCTCAGGGAAGACCTGCATG
>NW_005299490.1:0-672 GCF_000412655.1 Myotis brandtii
TGCATATTACTAACTACAAAAAGTCACACTGAAAATATTACATACTGTTTGGTTCCAACTGTATGACATTCTTGAAAAGGTAAAACTATGAAGACAGTAAAAAAAATCAGTGGTTGCCAGGGATAAGAGTGGATAGGGAGGGATGAATAGGTAGAGCATGGAGGATTTTAAGGGCAGTGAAAATACATGGCACCATATGATGAATTCATGCCATTATGCATTTGTCGAAACCCATAGAACATACCACACCAAGAAGGAGCCTAATGTAAACTAGCTTTCGGTGTCTGTGATATATAAACGCAGGTTCATCAACTGTAACAAAGGTAGCATTCTGTGGAGCTATGTTAATAAGGGACTAGGCTATGAATGTGTATGTGGGGGGGCAAGTATATGGGAAATCTCTGTTATCTTCCCCTAACTTTGCTGTAAAGTTTAACTGCACTAAAACGTTGTTCTAATTTTAAAAATAGCAGTTATATTTCCTCCTTTAAAATTTCACACATATTTATTTTTATTGGATTACTGAGATGCCTAGGGCCTTTAGTACAATCTATTCAAGGTATTTTTAACTGTCTTTTGAGGCATAATATATCACTGATTTAGCATGTCTTTGGAGTATATATGTACTAGTATAGTAGAGGCCCAGTGCACGAATTTGTGCACCAGTGGGGT
>NW_005299491.1:0-672 GCF_000412655.1 Myotis brandtii
GGAGGGAGGCCTCTGAGGACCTAGGAGTATCCCGGTGGCTGCTGGAAATTCAGTCTCCTACGTGTTTGGGTCTTTACTCACTGGGTTCTTTCTCGTAGCTGGGGTTTCTGGCTTCTGCTCTCTTAATTGTATGTCTCCAGTCGGTGGCACCGAATGCGTAAGCAGGTCCCCATCTTCAGTCCCAGGCCATCAGCCATGGAGAGTGGGTGCCTCCTGAGTGAGCCCTCAGCCACACAAGGAGGCGGGCTGTGAGGAAAGGAAGTGCCCTGAGGATGAGCCTTGTTCCTGTTACAGTCCACTTGCTAGGAGCTGGGAGCTCCGGGCCCTGCCCAGTGCAGGCGCGGGGACCCCTGGCAGCGAAGCAGCAGGACCCTTCAGCCTTGTGTTGGTTCATTCATTCATCCCACAAACACTTTTGAGACTCGCTCTGCAGACCAGTCAAAGCTAAATGTTCACCAACTGGAAGTATTACATTTAAATCAATCGAGTTGCACATAAGTAAGTGCTGTTACCTTCTTAGTATGCTTTTGTGGGGGATAGAGGCTGAGCGCTGAATTCATTGGTTGGCGTGAGAGAGGCCAGCCTTTTCCCCGCCTGACGTCTCATGCTCACTCCGTGGGTAGGTAACACATCACGGCTCTGAACATACCAAACTCCCTCCCGATGCAGAGA
>NW_005299492.1:0-672 GCF_000412655.1 Myotis brandtii
GTGTGTGTGTGTGTGATACATACATATACACAAGCATGCCATCTTCTTGGCCAAAATACTTCTTACTTCATCATAACAACCCAATATTTATTAAGTTCCCATTAGAGAAAGCTTCTATTTAGTTAATTATGTGGTTAGAAAGGGTGATAAGAGTATGCATAGTTGATACATGCACACTTTGGAATCAGATGACTGATCCATATTCCACCTCCTTGGGTAAATTTATATAACCTCTTTGAGTCTGTTGCTTCATCTGGAAAATGGGAAACATAATAATAGTACCTTGCCCATTGGATTATTATGAGATTCAAATAAGATAATCCACATAAAGCAGACCCAGTAATTGCTATGATTATTATTACTTATCACTACTACCTCTATTAATATCCCATTAGGTTGTTAGAGTTAAATAAGAACATTTGTTAAGTACTTAGCACCAGTACCTGGCACATAGTAAAAACTAATAAACGTTGCTATTACTCTTGTCATCTATTACAGTCATCTATGTGGTTTATTATTGTTATCATCAGAGAAGCTTGTAGCATTTCTCTTCAGTCCAATATCATATTCTCCATAGTGGAAACTATTTTCAATGGAATAGTTCCAGCACTGAGGCCCCTGGACACAAATCACCAACCCAAATCATATGAACCCTTCTTGGTGGTAACAAGA
>NW_005299493.1:0-672 GCF_000412655.1 Myotis brandtii
TGTTATTTTTAACTAAGTATAGGAGTTACAAAGCTATTCTTTCATGCATGAAACAAAAAGAAGAAATCCTTCACTTTAAGAATGAAATTGTGTTTCATTTCTCCTTTGATGTCTATACTTAGGTTGTCTTTTCTGACCTTGGCAGGGGAATTCTTCCACCATGCAGCGAGGTTCTGAGACAGGTAAGCCTGGCCTTCTCCAGGCAGCATTTGCTCAGCCCACAAAACTTATCTGGTGGTTCCAAGGAACAAATGGCATTTGCTGGGCTCTTCAATAATATGATTTGCATGCTTGAAATGAGATCACCAAAGTAATTCTAGAATATTGCTTGCCATTACCGTCATTAAAAACAGGCAGATGTAGGAGCACTCCCAGGGAAAATCTTCCTGCTGGGTTTTCATGGAGATAAGTGCACAAAATCCACTTTTGAAAAGATGTTGAATGGAATGAATTTGCCATTCACTGGTTGTCTGATGATGATTTGCTTGTTAATTGGAAGTTTAGGCTTTAGAGAAGCCCTAACAAATTTGATTGCTAAATTCAGGAGGTTTACTCCCTCCTTGCAAGCCATATTCAGAGGCGTAAATCCTACTTTTTGCATGTGTGTCTATGGGCTCATTTGGAATCTCTGTGAAAAGAAACCAATCCGTAACCCTCCTGTCAGCTGCACTT
>NW_005299494.1:0-672 GCF_000412655.1 Myotis brandtii
AAAAAATAAAATAGCAGCAAGAAATCAGAGTGATCCACTGCTCTGAGGGTTGGCCTAGGTGTGCCAGAACTGTGGGGTGGCGGTGAGCTTTCCCTGGGCACAGCCGGGCTCACCAGACAAGTCCCACAGGAACCTCAGGGGGCGGGACTGGCAGGAGGGGCTGAGGCACTCGTGGGCGATTCTGACCTCCACCCTGGTCACCAAGCCTCTGGCTGCATCCTCTCCCCCAGGAGGCCGTACCCTGGGTGCAGTCTTCTGCACCGGCTTTGCCCCAGGGAACTATGTGGAAACATTTCCCAATGACACTGAGCGCTCGGATGCCCAGCGCCCCTTAGCCAGCGGCTTCAGGTCGCTGCATGGTGTTCTTGGCCCTTTCTCTGCATTTCCGAGTCTACATATTTAATGACGATATAGTTTGGGATTTTTTTATTATTATGTAAATGGCATCTGCCACACATGGCATCGTGTGGCTTATCAGTTTTCTACTGAGTAATATGTCCTGGTATTTTCCATGACTGGACATGTCTCTGATACACATTCTTCTCATTGCTTCAGGATGTTCCAGGCGATGGACTCACTGTTTTTCATTTGCCTCCTTTCCATTTTCGGACTTACAGGTTTCATGCAGAGAGATTTTGCTCCTATAAGCAGTGCCGCCACAATCGGTGTTTT
>NW_005299495.1:0-672 GCF_000412655.1 Myotis brandtii
GATGAGTAACAGCCAAGAGATGATCCCATTATCAAATTCTCATTTGAAGTTTTATTGATTCTTATTCTTTTTGATTCCGTTCACTCGTAATGGATACTAGTAAGCCTTCCCAGATTTCAGAGCGCTTATAATTCCATTAAAACACTAAATTAAACATCTCTGGTAGTTCTTACATTTTCAAAGAGCTTTTCATTATACTTACAAATACAACCTCCCAGTTTTAAGTCCTATGCTTTAGCACTAAACTAGAGAATATAAAAACTGGGAAAAGAATACCTGTTGCCATATATTTTTATTATTGACTAGTAGAGCAATTCAATATTAATACATGATTTGATTACTTTTCAGGGAAATGTAGTTGTTGCTTCCAACTACAGCATCCAGCAAAGGAAGAAAAACAGTAATTTCACAAAAGTGGGTGTGAAAGTATGCAAGTGAGAAAAAATATTAACGTTTTCTTCCCCATGAGTATATGAGGAGAAAGCTGGACTGCGGAGGGTGAGAGGACAAGGTAGTTTACCCTCGGGCAGCTGGGGTCCCAGAGGAGTCCTGGTTTGTAAACAGCCAGGGCACGAATGCTGGGAGCAGCTCCCCAGCCTCTGCAGGCCACGAGGAGGGAAAAGTGAGGGAAGTAGCCATTTTGTGCCATCCACACCCGGGGCTATTTTACGG
>NW_005299496.1:0-672 GCF_000412655.1 Myotis brandtii
TTGCATTTCCTAACATTTGATAAAATAGATTCATTTACACACCAAAGGTGTTCTAAACAATAACCAAAGTATATGTTACCTTGATAGTTAGATTAAAATAAAAACTCAGCTCCTCAAGTGCACTGGATATATTTCAAGGGCTAAATCATCACATGAGGCTGGTGGCTACCGTACTGGACAGGGAGGCCCTGACCATCTGCTATGTGCAGCACAGCAGGTACTACAAGGCTGGGTACCTTGTTTTTAGGGGTGGGGAGGGGCTGCTGTTGGTGGGACTGGTCCCAGGGGAGATGCTGCAAGCACTGGTCGATGGGAAACACTGCAAGGGTAGATGCTGCAGCTCTGTTTGCCTGTGTGGCAGCTGCAACCACAATTTGGGACACAGCAGGGAACCTTTGTTTGGGCCCCAGTGTCCCCAACCTCAGTCCAGGGCTCAGTAAGGTTTGTGCTGAGCAGAGGTCTCTGGGCTCTGCCAAACCTCCAAGATGGGGTTTGGGTGTGGGGTGTGGGGTGAGGCTCCGGGCTCCCTAAACTGCTCCTAACTGACATTCGATTTGCACCCATAGATGAGAAAGTGAATTATGCACAGGTATCATGAATGTTTGTTTACCAGCGGTTGTCAACCTCTGGGTCATGAACAATGGACATACATCCTGCATATCAGATATTTAC
>NW_005299497.1:0-672 GCF_000412655.1 Myotis brandtii
TCTCTCTCAATAAAAAATATATTTTCTAAGAATGAAGTACAAGATAAAACATATTGAGAGAATGATCTCCTTTTATATTTCCAGGGGTGGATCTGCAGTATTTTTCTCCTTTGTGCATTCAAAACACAGAAAGCAGAAAGACTAGTTCTATAGAGCATCGAGATTTAAACCTGCTCCTGTTCCAGTGGCCGCCTGCTGCCTCACGGGCATCCAGTGTCCATTTCAGTCAGGTCTGTGCCCTGCTGAGGTTCCTACACAAGCCCACCTTCCCCCTTGATGATGCCTGTGGCTCCCGCTTTACTTATCCTGTGCCTGACTCTTATCAATAGATAGATGGTCCTTTGATCCAGAGTGCACTAGCATGCGACAGAACTCTATTTCTACCCAATGCCATCCTGATTTTACCCTTATTCTTCCAACTTCCAGATATCTACTGGCTTTATCTGGTTTTCTAATGTGGCACCAAAACAGGATTTTTTCTCTATAGCTCAGAAGGCATAATGCCCCACCTCCAAGGTAAATGGCATAACTAGCTATGGTTCAATGATCAACTGCCTCATGACATTTTAATGGAACGAGCATTTGCATTTGCTTAGCAGTATATACAGCAGTTCCACACACTTGGCCTCACTTCCTTCTCACGGCAGCCCTGAACAGTGGGTACTGTTCTAC
>NW_005299498.1:0-672 GCF_000412655.1 Myotis brandtii
CATGTGCCCTGACCGGGAATCAAACCTCTTGGTTCCTGGGTTGGTGCTCAATGGCTGAGTCACAGCAGCCTGGTTGGACTTCCCTGCTTTTAAGATTAGGTAGCAAATATTGAAAAATTTTGGTTTTCTTTGGGTGGTCTTTCTCTTAATGTGCAAGTGGACATAGGAATGGTTTTTAGTACAATTATCTTCTTACCTATAGATAAGAAAGAGTGGGTTATAAGAACTAATATTTTTTGCTTCCTCTTTATGAAAGTTTATGTTTACTGTTGAAAATTCAGAAAATATAGATAATAAAAATAAGAAAATAAATATCACCCATAATCCTATTTCCCAGAAGTAAACATTATTAATATTTTGGGGGAATTTTTTACTAAAAATTTATAGTTAATCTACTCCTCTAATCTAATAATCATATAACTCAGAAATTAGTGTTGTGGGTAAGACTGCAGGAGTCCAATAGCCTGGATTCAAATTCTGATTTCACTTTGGATAAGTTATTTGTTTTCTTGGCACCTAATTTTCTCCACTTATAAAATGAAAATTGTAATAGTAATGACTTCATCGCATCATTGTAAAAATTAAATAAGGTAATATACACAGTGGACTTAGAACAATGCCAAACACATGAGTATTATAAATGTCACCTGTTACTACTACTATTATTAATAA
>NW_005299499.1:0-672 GCF_000412655.1 Myotis brandtii
GGATGCATTTTTAAGAATAAAGGTTCTCTAGTTCAACTTGGAGTTCACCAGCCAGGACGTGCACAGCTCCGGGCCCCCCGCTGCCAGTGCAGACAGAGGGTCATTTCGGGGTCCGTGGAGCTGAGCAACCTGCCTGGTGCTGCCCGTGGAGAGCCTGTGCCCACAGGTGGGCTGGGGCCTCTTTCTGGCTTCACCCTTTCCTCACTGGGGTCAGAGATCCTTGGAGGTGGCAGTCCAGGTGGAGGACACAGAGTCCGCCAGCGACTGACCCCCCGAGAGCAAGGCCTCTCACTTAGGGGCGGCCTGGGAAGCCCACTGCCAGCAGGAGGGGAGCCGCATCGTGTAACACAGCTGCCTCCTCCCAGCCTGCGCTCAGCCACGTCCCCGCCGGCTCCTGCCTGGCCGCCTCCCTATGCGCCAATCAGAGGGAGGCCGGCCCAGGACCCAGCTTCCTGAGGCCCCTGCAGCTGGGAGGCTGAAGCTAGGGACTCCGTGCAGCGGACACGTGCTCTCCCCAGCTTTCATGCTCCCCAGGCCCGTCCACCGTCCCTTTATTGGTTAGAGTTAAACGCTGTCAGGTGCCGGGAGTCAAGGGCAAGTCAAGGGCAAGACAAGGGCGAGAACGGCCCTGATGCTTGATGCCCCCGTGCAGCCCACAGGTGATTCAAGTGG
>NW_005299500.1:0-672 GCF_000412655.1 Myotis brandtii
TTTTCATACATACTTAATTTTAATTACAAAAATGTGTCAACATAAGTAAAAACAGGTAAACTAATCTGTCAATTCTTTAACATATGCATTCAGAAAAACCCACTTTACTATATAATGGACTTTCGGCTTTAACAGACACTCCCTGGCCCAAATTAGTCTGTAATTTCGAGGTTTTACTGTACATGTAAAGCCTGTATGGGGGGAATCAGAACCAAGTTAATTGGACAAAAAAGGGAGAAAACGTTATTTTAAGCAGGAAGCAGCATGTACCCCGGTCCTGCAGGGGTGAGAAAAATCTTGCTGAAGGTGTCTTCTGCCCTCGGGAATGGCAAGGAGGCTGCCAGAAATCTGGGGTTGGTCGGGCTTACGCCTAAAACCCTGACCACAGGGCTGCATGGTGACAGGTGATAATATTACAGTCATTCTGGAGGCACAGTCCCCAGGGCATATCTGGGGCATGCTGCCCCTCCTCCTACCTAAATGGGCAGTAATCACCTTCAAAGATGAAAGCATTGGTAGCGTTCAAATATATTCTTTATTTTAGGGATGGAAACAGGATAGGGAACAGAAAGATACCTTTGTTAGTTGCCACTGAAGTACCATCGAAAGAACATCCTGGGGAAATAGAGAGGTGGTTGTGTGTGGAGGAGAGAAGTTGGGGAGCAGATATCT
>NW_005299501.1:0-672 GCF_000412655.1 Myotis brandtii
TTTTTTTTTTTTTGTTTTGTTCATTGTCACAGGACTTGCTGAGCAGATCTGAAGGCTTTGGACAGTCCTGGCACTCAAGTTGTCCCAGCTGACCAGGCTTATGAAGGCCTGGGTAGCTCTCTTAGGATACTTTCAGAAGCTTGTAGTAAGCTGCACCCATTGGTATGGAACACAAGATCTTTAAACCTTGGAGAAAAACAGATTAGTAGTAAGAAGCCGTTAATCAGAGCTGACATCTCAGAGTAGAAGATGTGGCTGTGTGGCCTTGGCATCAGAACTTCATTAGACCCCTTCCAACGAGGTTGAGTGATGTCTTCCATGGGTTTAGACACCAGGCATGGCCTAGTGACACGGTCTGTCTGGATCAGCTGGTGGGATTTCTTGTCTCTGCAGATGGGTTGCTTTCACACACTTCATTAGTGCTTTGTTATAATTTAGCACAACACTATTTAGTATGAACATCAGACAGTGGAAAGCTGCTGGGGTTGTAACCAGAAGTCTCGTGGTCACATAGGCCTGCCACTAATCTTTGAGAGGGAAGAGTAACAGTATTTTATGTGTTGTGTATGTGTTTGGCCTTTGTGATCTAATTTCTGCACAAACCTTCACCCTTTTCATTTTCAGAATTACATCAATAAAGGATACTAACAATAATTAATTTTACATATTGCT
>NW_005299502.1:0-672 GCF_000412655.1 Myotis brandtii
AATTCTTGCTTTTCTAGTCTTATCTTCTGGCTTCCTTGATCAAATACCCTCAAATTACAATCCCAAGGTTACTCCCAGTTTCCGGTTGATACATCCTGGCTTCTTCTCACAGCTCCTTTGATGTGCAATCTCTTTCCTCGGTACTAAGCCCAGAGCATTCTAGGTCCTGCTGGGGTTTCACCCTACAGCTTGGTAGCTCGTAGAGGCAGCTGATGGGCAGCTCCTGAGACTGCACTGGCTACCTTGCAGGAGAGGGTGGCAGCGCTAGCGCTCCTGTGAAATGTGGGCCAGCTCTGCAGCCTTGCAGGGTTCAGGGCCTCTGCCCAGCCCACAGCCCAAGGGGCAGCCATCCAGATCCCCATCCCACGTTTCCGAGTCCCAGCTTTCTCCAGTCAGCTTCCTGATCGCAGCCTAACAGACTCGCCTTAGCTGAGCATTCAGACGTCTCTGTAGCCACGTGACTTTATCAGATCCGCCGTCAGCTGCTCAACTCTGTCAGTTTCTGAGGAGGTTCTCTGGCGCTCACACGCGTCTGTATTGTTCCTCAGCCCTTTGCAGGGCATCAGGGCAACTTAGCAGAAACCAGCCAACACTGCTGTTCTTGAAGGTCCTGTCCCCCTCCTGTCTTTCAAATGCCTGGGTGCCTGCACCTGCCACAGCCTTCCCCTCCAC
>NW_005299503.1:0-672 GCF_000412655.1 Myotis brandtii
TTGGGGGTGTCTCTCAGCCTCTGAATTACAGAAAGCTCCCTCCTGCCTCTGTCCTTGGTTCTGAGTTGTGGGAAGAGCATTCTGGGGTCACTCACCTTCTTTAGGACGACAAATTCATTCTCAGCAGTGGCCCTCAGTGCCACCTCTTCTTCATACCTGGGACAAAGAACATAGGTTCAGTGTCTAAAAGTTCAATAGACTGGGATTTGAAGAGGAAAAAAAAGTAAATTAGGGCCTACACAAACAGACTCCAGGAACTGGGTCATTTGGAGGTGATCATAGAATCAAAGTGTTGGACTAGAAAGGACCTTGTCCATCCCTTTCCTCTTGGTACTCAAACCAACCCCTGTCACCCAATGCTCTTACTGATTCAGGAATTCTCACTCATGATGTGGGCCAGGGTGGGTGCCATGCACATCTTCCTAGGCCTTCTCTCTGCTTCTGGATTGTAACTCCAAAGGGGGCAGGAACCCTGTCCTTGTCTGGTATCCCCCTTACTGCTCTTCCTTACTTTCTTACCCCTCCCTCACCTCAGGGCCCAACACAACACCTGGAACAGAGAGTAGATGTTCAACAAATGCTTGATGAATTAATGAAGTAAGCACGTAATAATGAGGTAACTGGAGCAGCTCAGACTCTCCAATGTTTCAATTCCCACCCCAGAAAAAAACA
>NW_005299504.1:0-672 GCF_000412655.1 Myotis brandtii
CAATGATTCTGGCTGCAGACAAGCCAAATATAAAATTAGAAAAATAATATAAAATGCAAAAGTGGTAGAAAGGATAAATAAAAGTAGGACAAAATTAAAAAAATAAGAGCCAGTAAAGTTCTGTTGACCCTTTGGTTTCTCGCTTCAACAAAATACTCAACTAGACTTGAAGTGTTATGAGGTACACTTCTCTGGGAATTAAGTCTACCTCGTTCTATTACATGAAATCAGTGGGCATCACAGGGAAGATCTCCCAACTGTTAGAGATTATTTTACTGAAAGTGTAAAATCACGATTTTTATACAAATTAACATGTTAAAGATTTTATTTAACTATCATGGGGGAGCCAAACAAACATTTTAATAGATTCAAAGGAGAATTCTGAGACACACATATACAAGAGGAAATTTTAAAAAACATGTAAATGTAAAAGTGGGAACAGAACTGGATTGTTCCATAGGGGGAGAAATAAATTAATTGTAAGTCCATCAGAAAGGACAGAATTTACATGGAAAAGGTTTGTCTGTACTAATGGTTTCACATCACTACCAGATAGTTATCATTTATAGAATTGTTAGATAACTTCCATAAACTCAGACTTATATAACTTGGAATGATATGCTATAGACCAGTGATCAGCAAACCGTGGCTCGTGAGCCACATGCGGCTCTT
>NW_005299505.1:0-672 GCF_000412655.1 Myotis brandtii
GTATCTGTCCAATTTACCCAACACCATTTATTGAACAGACTATCCATCCACATGTGGCTGGCAGTAGTAGAGCCAGACCTTGCAGGCAGGTCTGCCTGACACCTGAGCTGATGACCTTAACCAGGACATTACACTTCCTCCTGCCTCCTTCTGCTCTCAGTGTCTGGCTGAAGCCTGACATCATGAAGATCCACTGTCATTCAATTTTTATTAAAATTATTAAAGTTTCTTTGCATCTATATTTGAATTGTGTTATGGGTTGAATTGCGTCCCCCTTCCCAGATTTATACATTGAAGTCCGAATTTAAGTCCCAGTACCTCAATGTGACAGTATTTAAAGATAAGGTCTTTGAACAGGTAATTACAATTAAATGAGGTCATTAGAGTGGCCCCTAATCCAATATGACTGGAGTTTTTATAAGACGAAGAAATTAGGTGTCCCTCTCAAAAGTCATATGTTGAACCGTACCCCCGAATGTGATGGTACTAGGAGGCAGACCTTTGGCAGGTAACTAGGGTTAGACGGGGTCATCAGGGTGAAGCCCTCACGAATGGGATTAGTGCCTTTAAGAGAGTCATGTGAGAGCTTGCTTCTGCTCTTTATTCTGTCCAGCAAGTGAAGACACAAGGAAAACTTGGCTGTCTGAAACCTAGAGAGGGTTCTTACCAGAA
>NW_005299506.1:0-672 GCF_000412655.1 Myotis brandtii
CTGCTATAGAAGTTATGATGTATGTGAAGAGAAAGATATATGATCAATATGCTTAAGCCTCAGATACTGCCCTTTTGTTTTAAAACAAGTTGAGATTTCTGTCTGGAGGGTGACATGACATCTGACTTGCTGAAGTGCCTGTCACTCATGGAAGGAACATGAAACTCTCAATGGGCAGATTTCCTCAGGTATTTTTCCTAGATGGAGTGTTATCACACCTTTGCTAAATTTCTCTGAATAGGAAGTTGACCACTGCCAGCAAAATACTATTTTAATATATTATTTATTAAAGTAATATTTATTGTTACCTTAAAGAAGATTAAGGTAAAGTAAGAACTACTTTCATACTGTCAGAAGTAATTTCTCAAAGCCATGCTTATCGATGGACTTGATATTCATCACTAAGTAACCAGCTCACAGAAATCAGTTTTTTATAATCCACTCATAAATCAATTTGATGGACATTTTTACTTTATAATGAGAAGAATAGTGTGCATATCATATGCAGTAAAATTAATTGTCAACTTAAGAGTCATGAAAAATTAATTTGGAATGAGTTGACACATATCACATGGGTCCTTACTGCTTTGTTAGAGACTTGCTGATATTTCTATGATGCTACTGGGTGATAATAGAAAAAAATATATGTATATATATCCTAAAACCCTTGTA
>NW_005299507.1:0-672 GCF_000412655.1 Myotis brandtii
AAAAAACACAACATTATCTTTCTTATATTGAGTTTTTACAGACTTCAAAAGCTACCTGATGACCTAGCGTGGACTTTATTGTGGGCGCTATGTAAAAATGTGTTTTTTCTTAGTTACAAATTGCACAGCTGGGACGTATTATAACATCTGATCAGAGGGGGGAAAGGCGCCACCCAATCTATGATGGGATTTCTGTTTCTACAGAGGGGCACCGTGCTTCATAGAGTACACGCAAAACGAAACTCCCCTCAGATTCATGACTCCACTGAGATTAATCAAATCCCTGGTTTGTGAGGGGGTTTATTGTACATTCCTTTATCCTTAATTTCTTTGATTCTTGCTTTTCAACTTCCCTCCGGAGAGTATAATGCATGCCATTTGGGATCAGGTGATAATTCCAAAGTGTGGCTCCAGACCATCCAATCACCAGTTGTAAGTCCTTCCTTAAGCCCCTGCAATTTTGCCATCCACCCAGTGTTAAAGGAGGCCTATTCCCCTGCCTCATTTACAGATAAGGGAGGAGAAGCAATTATCTGAGGAGTCAGGCTTTGAGCCAGGTTTTGAACTTCTCTGGCATCAGCCAATACCAGAGTCGGAGGCTGAGCTCTGAATCCCCGGGCTTCCCACTCAGAACCCAGGCTGCTGGCCACCGAAGCAGCACAAAACCGGGGC
>NW_005299508.1:0-672 GCF_000412655.1 Myotis brandtii
TGCTAATATGAAAAAATAATGAATTTATTTTACGTATCAAAGGAAGACTTCTCAGAACTCACACAGGGTTGCAAGTAGTTCATGTCCCCCCAGCCACAGTGTAGATCTCATAACACAGGGGTTATTGGGCAGAGTCATTGAAACACCCTGATCTAGACTTGAGGCAGATCCAGCCCAAACATAGCTTAAAAGCAAGTGTCAGAAGGATCTTACTGATTAAGATCCTTAATTATATTTCATGACAATGTGCTACATTCTTTAAGGAAATATAAAATATCCAGTGACCAACAATGTAAAATCCACAATGTCCAGTATTTAATCAATATATTAGCTATACAAAGAAGTAGGAACATATGATCCATAGCCAAAATAAAATATTAATTACTTGAAATAAAAGTGACAAAAATGATGGACTAGTAGATAATTATAAACAGCTATTTTATGTCTTATAAATAAAATAAAAACGTGCATGGTAAGGAAAGAACATAAGGATATGAAAATAGTCAAATAAAATTTTAGAGAGGAGAAATATACTATCTGAAATTAAAAATATATATTTGATAAAATTAATGGAGATTAGACATTGCAGAAGGCAGAAAAATAAATGAACTTGAATACATGAATATAGAAGTTTTCAAAAATATTTAACAGAAATTCAATGGACTAACATAT
>NW_005299509.1:0-672 GCF_000412655.1 Myotis brandtii
GACACGGGTTAGAAGGAAGGAATTGTACTTAATCATTATTTTAAATGTATCACTCATTACTTTGGATAAGTGAATGGAGCCTTAATTTGAATCAGATAATAAAACTATTGCCAAGGCTAGGGGTGCTTTGGCACTACTAGAATAAAACATTTCTCTCAATGTGCTGACCTTGCATATGCCATAAAAGTACTCCTAACACTGGTTGGGCTAGTTGGAATTACTCTATTATTTTTTCCAAAGCTCTAGAATGGTATGGCTTAAAAATGAACGTTGCTGAGGAGGAAAAGAAAAATTGGTCACGGAATATAAACCAACAAAAATGCAGTGAACTTTGGGAGGGAAATAATAAGTAGTAATTCAGGGCAGCAAAGTAAATAGACTAAATCCTTCAAAATCATAGAGTTAAAATAAGGAAAACATCTGACAATGACACCTAGAATATGACTGACATGACAATGAAGAATGAAGTATGAATAAGGATATTTCATTTAAAATACTATCTAGTAAGAGGTTAAAGGTGAGAACAAGATGAGGTAGAATCAAGGAAGGGATAGAATTAAATCACTTCCAAAAATGTTTCAATATAAAACAAAAGTAAAGCTTGAATATAGCTATCTATATCGAACTGAAGCTTGTTGAATTGTACTAAAATTGCCAACTTCTAAGTCTTAG
>NW_005299510.1:0-672 GCF_000412655.1 Myotis brandtii
CGGACAGTCTCATGGGTCCTACGCACGGTGTCTGCTGGGCCTAGTAAAATCGATCCTGCATGCTGTCAACTCACGTGCCAGAATGTTGTAAAGAAGGAAGGAGGCTGTTAAGGTAAGATCTCTAAACTCCCCCATCTGAGATTCTCTTAGATAAGTTCTGCCAAAGGAGAGAGGAGTGCTCCAAACCACTTTTTGGGGATATTAAGGTGGATGTGTTACTGCTGGGAACGCAAGTTTTAAAAAAGCTGTGTGTATACCATGATTCCATTCTATAAAAAGTTTATGCATGGACCCCAATTATTATAGATGGTAACACCTGAGACCAGGATTAGAGGCTTGGGGTGAAGAAGGAAATAGTGGTTCTTTTGTTTGGTAGCTTCCTATTTCTGTCTTATGCAAATGATTATATTTAACAGACAGCATGTCTCATTGTTATAAAATAACTAAATAAGAATACCAGAAAGGTCTATAAATGTGACTTTACTTTTTATTGTGAGGAGGGCTGCTTTGCCCAATTCTCTGTTCGAGCAGAAACACTGTCGTGATGAATGATGCTGGGAGGGTGTCACTGGGCATATCTTGCGTGTCCAATGAACAGAACAGCACAGCAAAACCCATCATGCAACCAAGAACTAAGATATAAAACAGGGCCACAGCCAATTCAGAAACACA
>NW_005299511.1:0-672 GCF_000412655.1 Myotis brandtii
AATGTTTGTGTCCCCCCCCCCAACCCGCCACCCCCCGCAATTCATATGTTGAAATCCTAATGCCCAATATGATGGTATCAGGAGGTGGGACCTTTGGGAGGTACTCAGGTCATGAGGGTGGGGTGCTCATGAATGGGATTAGCACCCTTATAAAAGTGACCCCAACAGAGTTGCTTAGCCCTTTCATGATGTGAGGATACAACGACAAGTCTGCAATGTGGAAATGGGCCCTTGTGTGACCATACTGGCACCTGATCTTGGGTTTTCAGCCTCCAGAACTCTGAGCAATACAATTCTGTTGTTCGTAAGTTACCCAGTCTGTGATATTTTGTTATGGGACTAAAAAAGAGAAAGTATCAACATTGGGAATGTGCCCCATCTGGGGGCACCATGCCTGATTACATTACGATCAGTCTAGCAGGATCTTCCCTGTTCCTTACTTTTTCTATCTCTCCTTACTCCCAGCTTACAGCTTACTGGGGCAAAGGAAAGGAGAAAGACAGGGAATGTGGAAGCCTTCTGTGATCAAGGGAGCCTAACCTGGGTGGGGAAGCAGCTCTAATTTTAAATGAAGCTTAGAAACTGAACTGTACATTTTTTAACCTAAAATGCATTTGCTCTGTTGACTAAACGTAACTTGAGTTCATTATCTACAAATGATGAAAAAGCCAA
>NW_005299512.1:0-672 GCF_000412655.1 Myotis brandtii
ATTTCTGTTGTTTATAAGCTACCCAGTGTGTATTGTGTAATAGCAGCCAGAATGGACTAAAACAATATGTAAAATCGCATGTTGGCCTTGATATTCCAGGGGGATCATCAAGGAAAGCCATCCTGAATCCCAGGTTCCCACTGGGGGAAGGTTCTAAGGGATGGGACATCAGGTGATACCATGAGTAATTCACCAGGCAAAGTGGAAGTATGGGGTGGTCTCACTTTGCATCTGAATAGGAGGCCACAGAAGTTGAGCAAAGGGGAACACTGGCCCCAAATTTGAAAAGAAAGTTCAGGTCATGTGTCCTGCCTGTTTTGATTTCCCAAAGGTCATAGACCTTGCCAAGTTAATGTTTCCTTTGCAGGGTACACATAGCACCATCCAGTTACTAAGTTCCCAAAGGACAAACTGAATCATCCTTACACAACAGAAAGCAAACCCACCTCTCTAGCCATCTGGTCACCCACCCATGTGGCCCTGGGCAGACTCATCCTCTAAACTGCCCCTGGATTGGAACAGTAGCCCCATCCCCTTAACCAGAACATAGAACTGTGCAAGCACACACTATCCTCCCAGCCACCTAGGGATCCACAGGAAGTTCTGGCAGAGGCTCTCTCTGTTGGGCACATCCTCAATCCACACTCAGCCACTGGTGCCTTTGAGTCAGGT
>NW_005299513.1:0-672 GCF_000412655.1 Myotis brandtii
CTCCCTCACTCCAGCCTTAATAAAACCACCACAGTCCCTTTCCCGGATTTCTACAAGCCCCCACCCGCCCCGGAGGCCATCCTTGCCTTCCCCAGCTCCTCACCCATCTGGCTAACTCTTTGGGGGCTTCTCCTTCTCCATCGCCGGGCTGGCATACTTCCTGGGGCTCCCTCAGTCCCCGTTCTTCGCTCCACCCCGTTACTGCCTGTCACATGGGCAGTGGCCTATGAGCTGAGTCTGAATCCTGCCCCTGCCCCAGGCCACTGCAACTGAGTTCCATCCAACTGCATTCCGTTTCCCTGTGTACAGAGACACCCGCCCCAACCGCTAACCCATGTGACTGGGGCACTGCCTCTTACGTGCTGCAAAACTCCCAGCCTCAGGAGCAGCCAGCATGCCTGGGGGACGAACGTGCCTTGAAGTATGGCAGAACCACGTTTACTGGGGAAAGTGGGAAGATGACTTTGAATAGCAAAAGGTCAGAATTAGATTATTGTCCAAGGAAATGCATGCTCATTAGCTGCAAGTTCAAACTTCAGACAGCAATGACAACCAGGTCCAGAGAACCACCTATCAGGCCTTGTAGAGATGAAATAAAGGAGAATGTAATGATTTACTCTGTGCGCAGAAGGTCAGATGACGCGCCAAAGGCGGCCACAACAAGGTCTCCCA
>NW_005299514.1:0-672 GCF_000412655.1 Myotis brandtii
TTCTGCTTACATTTTCCATTAAAAGAAACAAGGGTACATTGCAGACATAGCTGGTATCAGGGCTGAGGGAGGGAAAATATAAAACAAGCCTAGAATTTTTTCTTGTGTCATTAGGGAAGAAAGTGCTCAAAGAATAATGAAATGTCATAAAAGAATACAAAAGTTAGTTTGATGAGCTCCCATTGATCAAATCTAGGTAATTTGAGAATCAAATAAATGATGACAGTACAGATTACAATTCAACAAATAAAATAAGAAACCATGAGATGATAGAGATTAAAAAATAAGTGATGAGGATAGATATTTTGATGTATCTTTTTATAAAACACCTATAATTACAAGGGAGTAAGGACTTACCTGATAGTAGACAAGACTGGGTGACACCACCTTAAATAAATTATTAAACACTATCAATAATGGGACAAATGAATGAGATGCAATGAGAAAAATATAGCATCACTTCTCTGATTTCCTGCCAGAGAAGCAGCCTGAATCTTGTCATAAGGCAACATCAGACAAAGCAAACTTGAAAAAACCAACCATAATTACAAATATCAGCCTCATGAAATTGAAGGAGTTGTTCCAGACTGCGACAAAGACACCACAACTAAATGTAATATATTATTCTAAACTGGAGGCCTGGTGCACAAAATTGTGCACTCAGGGGGTCTC
>NW_005299515.1:0-672 GCF_000412655.1 Myotis brandtii
TAGGAAAGAAAAGCTATAACCAAAGCAATTTTATAAGATGCCACCTCCATCGCTCACCCTCATGATACGAGTCCACTGTCCTGAGGGCCCACATGACCGCTCACCGGTCTTCCTCCTTTTGGCTCTGTAAGGCCGGCACCACTGCACTTCCCACAGGCCAGGAATAAAATGTGAAGATGTTCTGCAAGTTCCTTGTAATAGATCTTCCACAGACTTGCTACTTTGTAATATTTTCATGGAAGAATAGAGAAAGCCCACCTCTCAGAGCCCAACAGGAGAAAGGAAAAGTCTCAGATGGATTTCATCACTGGCGATCATCTCAGATATAAAAAAAGGAGTAAAGATGTTCCATGTAATGTGTCATTAGGGAAATGCAAATTAAAGCCCGCTACACACCTACAAGAATGGCCAAAATCCGGGACACTGACGATATCGAATGCTGGTGAAGCTGTGAAGCAACAGGAACTCTCTTTCATCGCTGGTGGGAGGGCAGAAAGGTACAGCCAATTTGGAGGACAATTTGGCAGTTTTCTCATAAAATGAAACATACTCTTACCAAACGATGTAGCGATCACGCGCTCTGATATTTACCTAAGTGAAGTGAAAACTTATGTCTACACAAAAACCTACCCATAGACATTTATAGCAGCTTTATTTATAATTGCCAAAACT
>NW_005299516.1:0-672 GCF_000412655.1 Myotis brandtii
GGCGTTAACCTATGCTGCCATCTTGGTTTCTCAGGAATATATGTTTTTGAAAAAACAATATAAAGAGGCTAAAAAGATAAGCCACTGGTCAGAGAAAATTTGCAACATATATGACAGACAAAGAACTAATAACCAGAATATATAAATAACTATGAACCAATAAGAAAAAGAAAGACAGAAGAAAGGAACATTTAGGTCCACATAAAACTGTGTACATCATTGTTGATTGCAGTATTTCACTTTCCACAAAAAGTGAAACAACCCAAATGTCCATTGACTGATGAATGGATTAATAAAATGTGATATGTCCACATAAAGAAATATTATTTGGCATTAAAAGGACATGAAATACTAAAACATGCTATAGTATGGGTGAACCATAAAAACATTATGCTAAGTGAAAGAAGCCAGTGGCAAAGAACCACATATTGTATGATTCCTTTTATATGAAATATACAGAATAGGAAAATCTATAGATAGAAAGGAGATTTGTGATTGGCTACATCTGGGGGAGTGTTGGGTAATTAGGGGTGATAGCTAAGTGCTACAGGGTTTCTTATGGGGTAATGAACATGTTCTAAAATTGGTTGTGGCAATGGATGCCCAACTTTGTGAGTATATTAGAAGTCATTGAATTGTATACCTTAAAAAGACATTGCATGTTCAAAAGAG
>NW_005299517.1:0-672 GCF_000412655.1 Myotis brandtii
TTTGGGACACCCCTTTGCCACCCCCGACACAGATGATCTAGCACCCCCTTTAGGGTAGCTCTCAGCTTCGGGACCTCACCCAAATTTCAATACAGGAGGCGTGTCACGCTAATATCCCCTTACGGTTACTACTTAGGAAATGGTCATAAAGGTAGGAGAGAACTGAAAAGTCACTTCTAATAGGAGAGCTTCTAGAAATCTCACTGTGCTAGATTTTGACTTGATTTTACTCCTGAGTTTATTTCTTAGGAGGGGGAGGAAGCAATACAAGGACCACAGCTCTGACCCTATTGTAAGTGTTGTGAAGGGAACGCTGGATATAATTAGACCTGTCCCTTGTATTTTAGAAAGGAGACTTCAAATGGGGGTGTGTGCGCATTTCAAACGTACCCACGTGAGACACTGAAAGGGAAGACGGATGTGAGGCGCTCTGCACAGCGGAATGATGCAAATGCTCTGGTGGAAAAGACAGGGAGGCCTGTAAGGGAAGCTGTGTGATCGCAGGGCGGACGTGGTTGCATGACAGTAGGATGACATGATCACACGCTGGAAGGAGGGGACCTTGTCCAGCGGCCCGTGCAGAGCAGGAGCCTGGACCTGAAGGAAAGGCAAAGGCCAGGACGAGCTGAAGTGTGTCGAACAGCAGGGACAGCACCAGGTTTTGTGTTTGGT
>NW_005299518.1:0-672 GCF_000412655.1 Myotis brandtii
AGGGTAGTATAGTGACTAACCTTTAAAGAACTCTTGTCATATGTTAGGCCCTGTGCTAGGAATGTCACTCTATTATCTCATTTAATCTTCACATCATCAGTACTTTGGTCCCCATTTTACAGATGCAGAAATTAAAGCAACAGCAACTTATGTGTATTGTTGTAGGCCACAAGGAACTAGTAAATAGTGGAGCCACTACGCACAGACTGGTCTTTACTCATTCACTGTTCTTTCTTCTATATCTAAAGTTAAGAACTTTGATCCTTGAGCTGAAGTTAATTTGAATAATTAAAGGGAAACTCAACAAGGAACAAGGTTACAAGTGGGAACTTGGGCCTCTCAAGAAGGTTTATGAACTTCCATATGATCAAGTTTGTGGTTAACGAACACTAAGACAGGGTTTGCAGATGTTTATTTTGAATGTATTTACTGTTGCTAAACAATCCTAATTGCCTTCCAGATTTGGAGTTTTGAACTCCTTTCCCCTCTTCATGAATTGAAGGGCCACAAAGGCTGTGTGCGCTGCTCTGCCTTCTCTGTGGACAGCACCCTGTTGGCGACGGGAGATGACAATGGGGAAATCAGGGTAGGGTGTTTGTGATGTGAAGCACTGCTCTTCGTGTAGCTTGGGCCAAGCTCCCTGCACCACACTGGGGACCTTTGTTAATGGGA
>NW_005299519.1:0-672 GCF_000412655.1 Myotis brandtii
TACCTGTGCCCACCTGTGTCCCTCCTGCCCTTAGCCATGCCCCATGCCCCCAGCTGAACTTAGTGATGCCTTCACAGACTTCTTGCACTCACTTTGCCCACTTAAGTACACCTGAGCTCATCCCTGTCACCTGCAGTCCTTGGCCCACGTGCTGGAGGTGCGGCGGACGCTGACGGAGCCTGAGGTACGCTACTACCTGCGGGGCCTGGTGAGCGGCCTCCGCTACCTGCACCAGCAACATATTGTGCACCGAGACCTAAAGCTCAGTGAGTGCGGGGAGGGGAGCTGTGGGAACCGTGGGGTCCATGGGAGCTGGGACTTGACTCCTCCTCTTATGTCCATGCCTCTCCTTCCCACTGGCAGGTAACTTTTTTTTGAACAAGAATATGGAGGTGAAAATCGGGGACCTGGGGCTGGCTGCCAGGGTGGGGCCAGGGGGCCGATGCCACAGGTGAGGGTGGAGGCTTGGAGCAGTCTCTCAGGGTGGGCACAGGTGACCTTGGTCTGGCAGACTTCCTGAGGTCCCCCCTTATCCCCTCCCAGAGTGCTCTGTGGGACCCCAAACTTCCTGGCCCCAGAGGTTGTCTCCAGGAATGGGCATTCCTGCCAGTCAGACATCTGGGCTTTGGGCTGCATCATGTAAGTGGGGTCCTAGGAGCTTGGGCCTGGGGG
>NW_005299520.1:0-672 GCF_000412655.1 Myotis brandtii
AAAATAACCTCAGGTGAGGATTAACAAAAAAAAATTTAAATAAATATAAAATTATTGTGTAAAATGTTTTTATAATAAAATTACATTTTAAGATTAAATATATGTAAGTATTAATTTATATTACAAACACTTTTACTTTGTGCCCAGTCTATGATGATGTATTTGTTGCTATGTTCAATGCAGTGATGGATCCAGGTGGCAAGTGGCCAACAACCTGGGCAATGTAGGCATATTTAACAACCTGATTCTAGTCACTCTTATCAGAAAATAGACGCTTACTGTGGGCATCTACATGAGTGACCCAGACAGTTCAATTTGCAGCTACAATGTTTACACAGTTTTCCCCCAAAAAGAGGGGTGTCTTTAATCTACCATCTTCAGTCTTTCAAGTGACAGACCAGATGACTAAAGCATTGGCAACAGCCCAAGAGTTAGTAAAAACAGGCCCTGTCTTCAGGAGCAGTATTTAAGGTAAGGAAGATGGCTTTCATTTCAGGCCACTGGGCTGACTGGCCTGGACCACAGGCATTCTAACAGAGCTGGACTACCTCCCAGTTGAGGTTTAACTGCCTCCCAATGGACATCACCAGCTTTTAACTTAGCCAAGTGATCAGTTAACCTGGCCTAGGATTTCAGCAGAACTTCCTCACATTAAGCCAGCAGCTTTGCTTA
>NW_005299521.1:0-672 GCF_000412655.1 Myotis brandtii
TAAAGGAAATAAATAAAATCAATGATTGACAATATTAATTCTTGGCAAGGATATAGAACAACTCACACACTCATATTTAGCTATTGCATGTATAAATTGACCCAGCCATTTTTAAGAAGTAAAAATATGTTGAAAAGTTAATCCTGTACCTATTCCTTGGCCCACCAATCCAATGCCTAAATATATATTAAAAAAATAGTGTAAAATGTCCACAAAAATAATAGGTACAAAAATGTTAATAGTCACTTTATTCATAAGAATGAAAGACTATGAATGGTCCATATGCTTATGAAGAAGAGAATGGCTAAATAAGTCATGGCATATTTATGCAACGGAATTCTATATACCACAATACAAAACAATGAACATTAATTCATGGATGAATATCAAACGCAGTATACTGAATGAAAAAAAGTCAGACACAAAAAAAGAAATACTGATTACATTTATAGAGTCCATATGCTGTTCAAGAACCATAAAACTAATTTATTGTATAAAGGTTAGAATAGAAGTTAACCTTTGGTTGTGAGAGAAGATATTGACTAGGAAGGGGCTTGAAGGAAACTTCTGGGATGTTGAAATTGTTCTATACTTCTTCTGAGTAATGGTTACATGGAGGTATTATACAAATGTAAAAATTATTGAGCTCTACACTTAAGGTTTGCATATATC
>NW_005299522.1:0-672 GCF_000412655.1 Myotis brandtii
AGAACGAAAAGAAAAAAAAGACTGAATGAGATAATGCAGGTAAAGTGATTGGCACAGAGTAGGGACTCAAGAAAAAGCCATTCTGCGGGTAAATGATGACTGTTTTGGAGACTCCAAGGATATGTTCGGGGACTCAGCTCGGGGATGCTTCTCAAAATGCATTGCTGAGAGTCCTCCCTGTGAGAGGGGGCCTCCCGTCCCCCTTCTTCAGTTTGGATTGTCTACAATTATTGGGTGCCCCACAAGGAAGAGAGAATTGGTCACCTCACTGCAGGTGCCTTTCTAGAACTCGCATCTGGAAATGGGGTTGTGTCTAATTTGTAAGTGGATTCAACCAGGCTTTCAAAGCAGAAAATCCCAGTCTTACCTTTAGGGGTTCCCCATGTTTTCACCAGCCCCAAGCTGCTTCCTTGCTCCTACACCCTCCCTCATGCCCATGTATAGAGACCTGACGCCTCCTTCACAGCCCAGCACCGCAGGCCCTGGGCAGCAGACCGCGTGTGTGGTGACTGAAGGCTTCAAACACAAGTCTCCCGACCAGCCAGGCAGAAGCTTTGTCGCCTTGTGTGGCCCAGCCTTGGGAGTCACAGTGTCACTTCTGCTGCACTCCACTTGTCCAAGCAGCCACAGAAGCCACCCAGTTTCAAGGGGAGGTTGCCACAGACTCACCTC
>NW_005299523.1:0-672 GCF_000412655.1 Myotis brandtii
TTTTTTTTTAACCATTTCAACTTGATGCAACTTGATTCTTTGTCCTTTCAGTTTTGCAAAAACATGCTATAATCTGACTGATATCAGAGGCTCCAAAACAAATAAAACCAAGTACCCGAGTTTCATTGAGCTCTAGGAAAGCAACTCATAAATTACACTGAAGTTTTCATTTGGTTTTATTTTTACCTGGTTTTACATCCTGGGCATTGACCAACAGCTAATATTATACAATTACCAAACTCAGTCTTGAAATAGAGACAACCAGAAACTGAAAAGATACTCTTGTTGTTTTACTAAATGCTCCTTTAAAAAATATGAGGAAGTATTAGTGAGGGAAAATGTCTTTGAAAATTAATCTACTTAAAAAATCTATTTCTGAATGGCTAACTTGTTTTTCTTTTTTTATATTTATCTTTATTTTTAAAATATTACAGATGTCCCCTTTGTTTGTGAATTTTTTTCCTATTCACCCCCTTTATCCTGTAACTGCCCCTCCCAGGCCTTCACCACTCTATGGTCTGTATCCATGGGTTATGCATGTGTGCACAGAAGTTCTCTGATTAATCACTCCCCTCCCGCCCTCCACTCCCACCTTCCCTCAGATTCCACAGTCTGTTGCATGCTTCTATGTCTCTAGTTCTATTTTATTCATCAGTTCATTTTGTTCATTAG
>NW_005299524.1:0-672 GCF_000412655.1 Myotis brandtii
AGCATAGAAGAAGCAACAGGAGAGACCTAGGCTGGGCTGCTTTAGCTCACTGGGAAGACAGAGAAAAAGAGGGGCCTTGGAACAGTTTCAGGGTCTCACCTAGACAAGCTGTCACTACCCATTGCACCCCTGGTTGTGAGTTTCATGGGGACCCTTAGATTTTAGACGTGCACCTATGGGGGAAGAAGAGGGAGGAAGGAAAGGGCTCAGGTGTGCTACCCAGAAGGAGAATGCACGCTGGGTCCTTTGCCTTGAGAGTTTTTCTCTCTCTTGCTGGGGGAAATCTTAAGGGGGATCTCAGGGGAGGGTTTCACCAGAATATTCATCAGTTTTCCAGTTGTGCCCTTTTAGAGTCATGGTCAGTGCAGGGCAGGGGCTCTTTGATCATTCCAGCTGGCCTTGGCATTGCCCACCTGGTTATGCTGCTTTTCTAGGCCTGGGACTGAAATACAACCGAGGCTTAGATGTTATCTGTAGGGAGGTGACCTTCTGCATTTGGCTATAAATTATTGGGCCAGTTTGTTCACCTATTTGTCTCAATTTCCCCATTCCACTTGTGCTGGCATACTGGCCTATCTCAGCTTCATGAAATGCCCTTCAGAACATGGGCACACTGGGGCTGTGAATGGACTACAGTGGCCAGGGGAGTTCATGCCGAGTCCACTGCAAGGT
>NW_005299525.1:0-672 GCF_000412655.1 Myotis brandtii
CATTCTCTTCACCCACAAGTTGTAGGCAAGCCAGTTTCAAGTTGTCCGCCTACCGCAGTCACAACAGTTTTCTCAAACCACTCTCAGAACCATTTGTACTAGGCCAGAACTTCCAAGAAAGCAATGGTAAGGCAGGATTAGACACACAAGAAACACCTGTGAGGCATGGGAAGGGAAGTAGAGGCGTCTAGGAAAGCCATCAGTCAGGGTTGCAGATCTGACCCTTTCGAAGGATGCTAGGAAGGGAAGAGGTGTGGTGGGAAAACTTCAGACTGCAGTGCAATTATAAGGAAGCTTAAAAAGGTGATGAGTGTCCTGGAGACAAAGTCAGAGTGTCCCCAAGTCTCCAAACACTGGACCAGCCTTCCTGACTCTGCCCCATTCATCAGCAGCAGGGAGCAGCCTGTGGGAGATGCAGCCTCAGGCAAACCTGGGGATGCATTTAGGAGCACACAGTGTAGGCTGTGGGTCAATGATGCTCTGCAGTCTGCTAGCTAAGAGGCGCCTTGCCATGGCTTCCCCCACAGCCAGCGTTTCCTGAAGATGTAAAACATGCCGGTTACCATCCTAGGCATACGGTAGGCATCACCTCTTTAAGTCTATAGAACATTGTGGCATTGTGTATTTTTATTATTATTCTGTGTTTATAGACGAGGTAACTGAGGCTAAGTG
>NW_005299526.1:0-672 GCF_000412655.1 Myotis brandtii
GTGGCCTTTCACAGACAACTAACACAACAAAACAAGCAACCCCTGTCGTTTGGGGAGAGCAGTGCTGAGGCTCATGAAGAAGCAGCAGGGAGCCTTCTGATTCCTGCAGCACTAATGAGGACAACGGCGTTTCAGGGCTCTTTATTTGTAAAATGGCAATGACAAGATGCACTCCCTCACTCCCCTTGGCCCTGACCTTGTCAGAAATGTCTGCCCCTTTGCAATACACTCTGCAGGCTCCAGAAAAAGTGCTGTGACACAGAAACGTGTTTTGGAGCTCAGAGGACCCTTTGCTCATCACTGCTAAGCCCGAGTCTGTCCAGGAGACATTTCAGGCCTGAGCCACACAGATGAGAGGTTGTCCTGCTCTGGCAGCCAGCAGAGCTGGAGCAGCTACTACTCAGTAATCTGAAGGCACAGCAGGCAAAGTATCAGGAAAGACACTGCTCAAACACTTGGTGGGTGTCAGGTTGATTTTCTTTATTAAAACTGGTGACTATGATTGCTTTTTTGTTTGTTTGCTTAATCCCTTCACCCTTTTCACCCATCTCCCCAACCCCCAATCCCCTCTGACAGCTATTAGTTTGTTCGCTGAATCTTTGAGTTTGTTTCTATCTTGTTTGTTAGTTTATTTTGGAGACTTGACTTTGGGTGGTGAACACACAATACCAT
>NW_005299527.1:0-672 GCF_000412655.1 Myotis brandtii
TTTGGAGGAAGTCCTAACCTTTCCTTGTATACCCTCCTAGAAGAAGAAAACGAAAAGTGGCCATTAATTTTTATTCATGCACACATCAAATTCAGTATTATTATTCTTATATTTGAGTCTACTATGTATCAGGTACTGTGATAATTATTAATATATCAATAAGCACAGCAGGAACAGTCCCTGGGCATGGTATTTATAGTATTTGATTATTTATAAACAAATAATCACAAATACGCATGATAGAGCTGTAACACATTATAATTAAAATAAAATAAATTACATGAACATGTTTTTACATTCTCTGGTCTAAAATGCTAATTGTTACATATAAACCCTAGTAAATAATATATTACTGCACAATTACACTTACTATACCTACTACATGATTGCACAGACAAAAATTGAAGGCAATTTATGATATCTTCTGGACAATCTAGAACACCCATGATTTCTGCCTTATATACTAACTCTACAACCTACCTTTCAAATAAGATGTGCCACTATTTTAAGAACAAAATGTGTTAAGTGCCAAAGAGGGTTAAGTATTGGGGCTGTGTTACTATATAATAAGGCACTAATCTCATCTGTGAAATTACAGAAATTTCCCCTTTAAAAGTCATGAGGTCAAAAGTATAATGCCAAGAGAATGAAGCGTATCTTGAAGGCTGAGGA
>NW_005299528.1:0-672 GCF_000412655.1 Myotis brandtii
GTTGCTTTTATTCACTTCCAGTCACATGGGAATAGGTCAGCCCAGTTTAGAACACAGAAGCAGGGAAAACTAGTTAAATATTCCAAGTTGCATATGCCCGCCCCCCATCTAAATTTTTAAATGAAGCTCTAGGACCTTCTGACATTGAGAAGTGTTGACCATAATTCCATAGTCATGCTTTATGGATGGAGACAATTTGGTAACAAAATGATCTCCAAATAATGCAGTGTCATGACCAAAGCACCAGTAGAAACCAGTGTAAGCACAGAGTAGGAACATGCACAGCATCACAGACAACAGAGCAGAGCCTGCCCACAGTTCAATCTGACTTTTAACTCTAACAAAGGCCATTTCTGATGTTCTCAAAAGGCACAGAGTTTTCCTAGATACCCAAAGCATCTGGGAGACCATATTTCATAGTGATTGAATGGGCAGACACCAGAGTCAATAACTGCTTAGATTAGAATCCTAATTCAAACATTAATAGCTACTAGAGGGCCTTGGGTACATTACTTAATGACTCTGAGCTTCAGTTTGCACGTTTTATTACGGTGTGTATAACAACACTACCTCTTGAGCTGGCTCATGTGAAGATGAAATCAGAAACTTCATGCATTCAGCAAATATTTAATGAATGACAATTACATTCCTAGTACTCTTTTAGTGTCTGTA
>NW_005299529.1:0-672 GCF_000412655.1 Myotis brandtii
GAATTTTGTGCACTGGGCTTCTAGTGTTTTATATAAGCTGTAGTCCTGAGGATCACATGGAGATGAATATGATACTTTGCTCAAACAATGGGAGATCTTTAATATTGTAAGGATTAATACTGATAGAGTGCAAAACAATTTATAATGCATTTATCAAAGTTGCAAAGCATGCTAATTGGATAGGGAAAGCCTGTGTAAATAACTGAAAGGATACAAATGAAGACATGTTTTCATGGCCTGACTCTCCAGACCCTGGTGATAGTCCTACTGCTCTCAGCATGCTACTCAGGAATGACCTCACTGCTAACAAAGCTGCATTCAGTGTCTGGCACCTAGATGGCAGCCTACAGAACATAAACACAGTGCCTACAAATGGACCATAAAACCTGACTACAATCTACAAATTAGTAATAGAAATACCTGTTACATCATTGCATCATTTGGATACACCCAGCAAATTAATTCCTGACATGTATGTGTATAGTGGTGGGGGGAACCTTACATACATGTATGTGTGTGTGTCTGTGTGTAAAATTTATTCTTATCTTATTTTATGTTGGTTAAAATGTAATGCCTCATAGTAGGAGTGTATGCCAACAAAGACAGACTTGAAAAGGATAGTGCTGGAAGCATGCTTTGATTGTGTCAGCCAAATTATGTAATGAGACTTTC
>NW_005299530.1:0-672 GCF_000412655.1 Myotis brandtii
GATATAAAAAAGATCCAAAATGAACTTTTAAGAGTTGAAAATTATAGTGTCTGAGATTTAAAAAACAAAACAAAACACCAAATGGGATTCATAGCAGATTAGACAAGGCTGAAGAAAGGATCTGTGAACTTGAAGGTCCAGCAATAACTATGCAAAACGAAACAAAAACAGTTGGTTAGAGTGTCATCCCGATACACCAGGATTTCGGGTTCTATTCCCAGTCAGGCCACATACAAGAACCAGCCAATGAATGCGTAAATAAGTGGAACAACAAATGGATGTTTTTCTCCTCCCCCCCCCCCTCTAAAATCAATCAATAAATAAAAATTTAAAAACAATTTTTAAAGGAAAGAGCACCAGGGAGCTGTCAGATAGTTCCAAGCAGCATCCTATGTGGGTAACTGGAGCCCCACAGGAAAGGAGGGAGGGAACAGAAAAACTAGTGAAAAAACTAAGGGCTGAAAAATGTCAAACTTCATGAGACCCGTGTCCGAGAAGCTCAGTGAACCTGAGCACAGGTGCTTGGTGACAGCTGGCTGTGGAGGGCGAGGGAGAAGCAGCAAGGGTGAGGTCCCAGGAGACCTGGTTGGAGACCATTCTCTGAGGGGAGGCCTGGGGCGGGGGCAGGTGTGGACTGTGGAGAACCGTGGAGATGTCCAAGGGCAGCAAAAG
>NW_005299531.1:0-672 GCF_000412655.1 Myotis brandtii
TTGCCCGTGGCTGTAACATCCCATCCTGATTTCTCTTGGGGCCATAACGGCTGTGCAGTTTATACAATGAAATTCAGTCATTGGTGAACAGATGATGTTCAAGAACTAAATGTCAGGGGAGGCACAGAGATAGCTTTGGAGTTTTGGAAGTCAAGGACAGGGTGTTTCAAAAACTACCCAATATAAACTTTTTAAGGGCATTTTTATAGTTTGTCTCTCAGGGGCAACTGGTATCTCTATATTGGGTACTCTGGTGTGACTTTTGTGAATCTTTTTCTCCTGAGTGAGACCCTTCCTAGTGGCCTGGAAGACTCTGTAAGGCCACATCCTGTCTTCCAGTGTGTAAGTTGAGTTATTACCATATCTTACCTAGGAAGCTAGTGGGTATGTTCTTGATCACAGCTATGGAAAAGGTACAGAGAGCCAAGAGGCTCGGCATGAGGCGTCCTCTTTGCTGGTTACTTGGGTCTTGGCCTGATGTGTCACCACAGCCGAGAGCTCCTCCCTCCCTTGTGTTTCCATAGCTACAAGCCCAAGCCCTCTCTCTTCTGTGTATCTCCCACATTATGTTATTTCTTCCCTGCTTTCCAGGGACTGATGCCTTTGAGGCCATAGGTCATTGGGCAGGCATGGCAGGCCAAGGGGTGTGTGTGTGTGTGTGTGTGTGTGTGT
>NW_005299532.1:0-672 GCF_000412655.1 Myotis brandtii
TGCCTCTGCTAGTGGGCATCAAGGCAGGAGAACCAGGGGCTCTGGAGGGACACCAGGAGGTCAGGGTGAGTGACCGCTCAGCCAGCTGTCAGTCACAATCAGCGCCACTCTGCCTGCTGTCAGGGCTGCTGCTGTGTGGCCAAGGCCGGGAGGAGGCAGGACAGTGCAGAGGGTCAGGAGAGTAGAGCGGAAGGCCTCTCGGCTCAGTTGTCCTGTCTCTTTATCGTGGGCCAGGGCAGGGCAGGGCAGGGCTGGTCCCTGAGCCCAAGGAGAAATTCATACTATTGGAGCTGTTATCTGTGGGGCAGCTGCAGCATGAGGTCCTGAATCTATTCCAAGACTGGCTTTATGTACCAGAAACTGGAAGCCCTCAACTTAGTTCTGGTTCTACCACTTATAGTGCCTGAGCAAGTTACTTCCAATCTCAGCCTCAGTTTCTGCATCTGATAAGAATAACGTTTTTTAATTTATCAAGCTCATATGTGCTAGGTAATGAGCAAGATGCTTAATAGGCATTCTATCTAATATCTTCCCTTCTACCTCAGAGGGTGCTGTGAGGATCAAATACAAAATGCATTTCCTCAAAAAGTAAAACAGAATTACCATCTAACCCAGTAATTCCACTCCTAGGTATATAATTGAAAAGAGGTGCTCAAACCAATACTTGTTCAC
>NW_005299533.1:0-672 GCF_000412655.1 Myotis brandtii
GATGTACAAAGGTGAGTGAGGTGTGCACCTCCTGCGGAGGGAGGCCGTGGTTCTCCATCCTGGCTGCACAGTGGAATTACCCAGGGATCTTTCACAAACACTGGTGCCTGCCCTAACCTCAGAAACCCAAACTTAACTGATCTAGATATAGGGACTTGTTAAAGCCCCCCAGGTGATTCTAGCAAGGCAGAGTTTGGGTCTACTGCCCTCCACCACCAGTTGTGACTGAAGTGCTGGGTGTGGAAAACCAGATACTGCCTGTGATGGTTGATTTTATATTTCAGCCTGACTGGGATTAGGGATACCAGTGGGTAAAATATTATTTTGGGGTGTGTGTGAGGGTGTCTCTGGAAGAGATTAATGCTTGAGTTGGTAGACTAAGAAGATTGCCCTCATCAGTATGGGTGGTTATCATTCAATCCATTGAGAACAAAAAGGCAGAGGAAGGGTGAGTTCCTGGTTCTGCTTGAGTGTAGACATCTATCGTCTCCTCTCCTTGGACATTGGTGCTCCTGGTTCCTTTTGGAGTCAGACTGGAACTTACAACACTGGTCCCTCCTGATTCTCAGGCCTTCAGACTCAGCCTGAATCACAACGCCGACTTTCCTGGTTCTCCGGCTTGCAGACAGCTAATGGTGGGACTTCTTGGCCTCCATAACATGGGAGCCAATG
>NW_005299534.1:0-672 GCF_000412655.1 Myotis brandtii
CGCTGGAGGGTGCAGAGAGCTGAAGGGATCACACAGCTCTATTGGCCTGGAGAGCTCTGGGCATTTGACCTCCCAAGGCTGAGGTCAGGATGGAGCTGTGACAAGGGCTATCACAGCCTCTGGGGTGGGATGGGAACAGGGAGGGAGGGCAGAGGGGCTTAAGAGAAGAAGGTCTGCATCCAGGGATCCAGACCTGTGCTGGGTCAGAGAAGTCCTGGGTGTAAGTGCTGACCAGCCCTGGCAACACCCTGGCTGGTGCCCTTGGGCTCATCACTGCTGCTCCCGGAGCCTGAGCTCCGTTGTGTGTCCAAGGAGAGTTGGGCTCAGTGCTTCCCAGGAGTCAGGAGTACCAGCTCCCGCTGTGTGTCCTTGGGCTCATTGCTTCAACTTTCCGAGTCTTTGCTTCTTTGTCTAAAAAGATGAGGTCATGGTGATTATCCTCCCCAATCCACAGGGGCATTCTGGGAACAAAGTCATATTTACAATAGGATGTCTCTCATTCATTCGATAAATCTTCATTGTGCACCTTCTATGTCCTTTGAAAAGTCTGAACTGTCATCCCCATTCCAGCTGTTGTGTGTTTATATATGTTGAGGTGACTCCACTTTGCCTCCCTGTACAATGGGTCTATGACTCCTGCTCTCTCCCCACAGCCGAGGGCTGTCCCTGCCT
>NW_005299535.1:0-672 GCF_000412655.1 Myotis brandtii
ACCAATAGATTGAATAAGCTGATTAAAACTCAAACAGTATAAATGCTTCTCCCATAAGATCAGAAACAAGACAAGGATGTCAACTGCAACCACTGTAATTCAATATAGTGGAAGTCCTAGCCAGAGCAAAAAGGCAAAAAAAGGTGTGGGTATACAGGTTGGAAAGAAAGAAAAAAACTATCCTTATTTGCAGGTGACATAATGGTCTACATAGACAATACCAAGGAATCTGAAAAAAAAACAAAACACACACACAAAAAAAACCCCCCACAAAATCTAATAAGTAAGTTCAGTGTGGTCTCAGGACACAAGATCAATATACAGAAATTGTATTTCTATTAGTATATACTGGCAATGAACATATGGAAACTGACATTAAAAGCATAATACCATCTTCAATAATGAAAAAGCACATCTGAATAAATGTAGATGCATGCCATGTTTATTAATTGAAAGACTCAACAAAATAAAGATGTCAATTTTCCCCAAAATGATATAATGGTTTAAACAATCTATATCAGAATGGCAGTGATATTCATATAGAGATGTAGATAAGATTATTCTAAAATTTATATGAAAGGGCAAATAAACTAGTAAGGAAAATTCTGAAAATTAAAAAAGTGGGAGGAATTACTCTTCTCAATTTCAAGACTTGTTTGGTCACAGCAATCA
>NW_005299536.1:0-672 GCF_000412655.1 Myotis brandtii
TCCATCCTATTTGAATCTGTTTTCAAATTAAAGCATGGTCAGAAGCCTTTTTAAACGTTCCAGTGGAGTCCAAATCCCCTCAGAAGGCTTTGTGAAATATCATCCATGCCCAGACCCCTGGTGCATTCACAGTGTTCCTGCTGGATCTTTTCTTCCTGATCCTCTGTTTTTCAGATATTCATTCCATTCTTCTCTCCAGGGAATGCATCCAATGCTAAACACAGAGCCAGTCTGCCTGGGGAGCTTCCCAGAGACGCAAAGCCTGTGGGCCAAGTTCCGCAAGTCTAACAGGAATGGCCCAGAAGGCAAGTGACTAGCTTCTCACTCACATCCAGATGAGCAGGCAGGGCTGCATTTGCTACAGCTGGAGTCTTGGCACCCAACCCTGTGATTCTTAAAGCAAAACACCGAGTACACTTAAAGGGAAAACTAAAGACTTTTCTCACAATACCACCAATTCTAGCATTAACTCCCAGGTGGGGAGCATAGCAGCTAATGCTTATTTATGAGCCTTTATCCCATTACCAACAGTGCTCAAGGATTACATTTTAGCTCATCCCTCAACGAATGGCCTGGCAAGAGAATTGTCTTTTTCTCCCTACCTTGATTTTGAGAACAAAGTATCTGAATTGGGCACATGTGAAGTTGGTTGGATTAGCTCCTGAGGGCAAA
>NW_005299537.1:0-672 GCF_000412655.1 Myotis brandtii
CCCGCCTGTGAGCTGTCATTGCCCAGACCCCCAGCACCTTCCTAGGAAACACCTCCCATGGCCGTCCTGGGGCTGTCTCAGCGCCAAAGCCACACCCGAGGTGGGACACGTGGGGCTGTGGCGCTGCCCCGGTCTCCATGGGAACGGGGAGGAGCCGGATCTGGGAAGGAAAAAGGTTACTAACGTGGTGGTGGCTCCCCAAGGCCAGGGCAGGCTGCTGCGGCTCTGAGGGGTTGAGAATGTGGATTTAAGCAGGACTGCCGGCCTCTGTTCAAGTACGACCGGCTGTAGGACCCTGGGCATGTGAGTGCACTTCTCTGACGTGGGCATGGTTATGGTGCTCAGCACTTTCGGGACTCGATGAGTTAGTGCGTGTAGAGTGTGGAGATCCCAAAGCCGTGGCCCACGTGGCCCACGTGGCCCACGGAAAGCACCGTCGCAGTGTTAGCCGTTGCTAAGGCTACCGGTGGGGTGGAGGGAGGAGCCAGGTGTCACTGGGACCCTTGCTGTGTCCCTGTCATTGGATTTTCTCTAGGTGGCTGTCTAGATGATCCAGGGGCGGCTTTCATAGTCTACCGTGGGCTGAGGTCTCCAAAGGCTGTGGTTCAGGCCGCTGGGGCAGCTGTAGGACAGTCTGAGGCGATTTCTCCATCTGTGAGCACCGCCTGTAGG
>NW_005299538.1:0-672 GCF_000412655.1 Myotis brandtii
TTTGTTTGTTTTTAATTGCCAATCAATCATAGACTGATAATTCTGCAAAATACAATAAAAATCAATTAATATAAAAATTAAATAGTAAAGAAAGATGTTAAATATTTATTTACAAAATGAATAAATATTCACTTCAGAGAGGAAGAAAAAGAAATAAGGGATGTAAATATTCCAAAACCAAGTGAGTGGTTTCGAGCTCCCTCATACTTACCTTTGTCTACAGACAAACCCCAAGACTCACGGGCACACGCCTCCCTGACCTGGCAGCCGCAGGGGTATGGCCCATGCCTGTCAGTCATGGGGAGAGCCAGTCCGTAGCCTTTCTCACCTCCTGCTGGGTTGTCCTGCTACCAACCTCTCCCCATCGACTCCCTCAGGCACGGATGGGTTGGACCTCACCGTGCAGCATCGCTGAAGTCTCCCCTAAGTCTCCCCTTCATTGGAGCTGAAAGAAATCATCAAACCGTGAATCCCATGACAGCTCTCAGCAGGCTGGCTGGGTGATGATCCCAGTCTTAAGCAGGACAGGGTGATAGAGCTGTAAACACACATGCTCCTAAGATCTCACTGCCCCCGAGGATCCCACCTGATACCTTTCTCCTCTTCCGTGATGGTGGGTGAGAGGGTGTATGTCTCGGGCAGTTGTACAGAGAAAATGAGAGTGTAGAGGCA
>NW_005299539.1:0-672 GCF_000412655.1 Myotis brandtii
CTGTATGCAGAGAACTACCATCAGTTTGTAATTAAATGTGAACAGTGGAAGATGATACTAGAGAGGTACATAAGCAATAGGAGGGCATTATATATTATCCTAAGAACATTGCTTTTGCCTTGTAGAAGATGAAAAGCTATTGGGAAGTTTAAAGGAAGGAGGCAGAATGGTCTCTCCAGTGAAGATGCAGGAGCTACAGACTTTAGTTGCTAAGTCCATCTAGCCCAACAGAGATATTTCATCATTTACTATCTGTAGCACTTAATAAAACTTGCTTGTTTCAATTCTTTCAAAGCCAATGTGTGATGCTCTAGAATAGATCCAGCTTTGATGCTGCCTGCTGGTGGTGGCATGTATCCTCAAAGTGACTTTCCAACAGTGAAATGGGCTTTGCATCTTTGATCAATATGCTCCCCCTTCCCCCCACCCCATGCTTCCTTTGGAATAGAGCAGATGTTTGAAAGGTGTTTCTCTTGGTGTCAGGGTGAAGTTTATGACCATGAGATATAGGCATTCACTATTGGCAAACGAAGCCAACGGGTCTAGCTGTAAGTCATAGCTTGGTCTACTTAGTCCCATGCTTTGACAATTAATCAAATTCATTTTGTACCAATTCTCAGAGAGCCATCTGTTCAAATAAGAGGTTGCCATAATGTAAGTGACTTCTTATGT
>NW_005299540.1:0-672 GCF_000412655.1 Myotis brandtii
TAATCTCCAAATAGAGTATAATACTCCTTAAGAACCTCAAAATAATTGTGGTAAAGAATTCATCAGCATGAATCCTAAAGTTGCTTTTTCCTTCTCTGTCCTCTGTCTTAAAAATGACACACAGGCAGTGCTTTGCCTCTTTAAGTACAACTTTATACAGTCTCAGCAGGGTATTCCCTTTTTGACTAATGCCTGGAGCATGAACAGTGAAACCTTATTCCTCACTGCAGACCTTCTAATGATACTTCAAAGACTTACAAAGCACCCTAGAGGCTGCTCCAAAGTGCACATCCTTCTATGATAAAGACTGGCTAACAGAGCAGGTGGCTTCAATCACTTTTGTGTGAGAAATAGCTTCTTTCTGTGAGATATTTTGCATCACATACATTGACTATTTAAAAGGCAGTCAAAGTTTTTATTTTTTTTTAAAAAAAGGAATCATGAAATAAAGGGAAAATACTTGGGATCATATTATAAAAACATACTTAATTTTATAGTATATTCCCAAGTATTTTCTCTTTCTTTTTCTATAAAAAATAATTTTGGCCAAAATTCTTAAAGTATGCCATTCTGTTACACCTTAATCACACTTTGCAATCCCAAATATCTACCAAAATAAACACTTTCATTGTTGCTAGCTATTAAATATAGCGGCTCTTAGTGCATTAATTC
>NW_005299541.1:0-672 GCF_000412655.1 Myotis brandtii
TATAAATAGATCTGCACTCTCACAGGAAAGGGGGTTTTCTAGGGACACCTTGGAAGTTGGAGAAAGAGAGCTTGTAGAGTAGGCAGGTATCTTCCTTCCTATCAGCCCCGTGGGGTTTAAATCCTGCAGCTGACTCTGCGTCAGGGCCCATTGCTATCTCAATGACTCACTCACTCATCAGAGCAGCGCTCCCTTTAGACTCTGATCGACACCAGAGGGAACAGCCTGACCAGTCACCTGAAGCTTCAGACTCATCTGTGTTTACTTTGATAGAATAAAAATACATGCATCGTGAGCATCTGCTATGTGCCAGGTTCTGGGAAAAGAAAGCTGATTTTGGCCCTAGTGAAAAGGTGAATGAGATAACATTAGTAAAATCACAGTGTAGCGAGTCAGAGCTTAGCCTCAGAATCCCGGGGCTTTGGCGTCTAGTTGCTATTGGTATTGAGCTATCATTTCTCGAGCTCTTACTATGTATCAGATACTATACTAAATTGTTACCTGTTTATTCCATCATTTAATATTTTATTACTAAGTTAATACTTTATTACTAAATTATCTCATTTATTCTGTATAATATTCCTAATCTCAAATATGTATTGAGCACCTACTATGTATCTGGCAATGATCTAGGCCAGTGATGGTGAACCTATAACACGCGTGTCAGAGGTG
>NW_005299542.1:0-672 GCF_000412655.1 Myotis brandtii
GGCGTCACTGCTTCCCATTCAGAGGCCGTGGGGTGTTCTCCCAGAAGTTAAAACATGTTTTGGTTATGAGTGTGTCCTGGGGTGCAACATTTCTTGTTCTCATTTGTTACAGAATATGCGAGCAGACCAGATTTAAGTAGCCGTTATATGCTAAGATGCAAAATGGAAAGGACTCTTTGATTTTAGAGAATCTCATCAGCTGATCTGATTGGCTAACATCCCAAGCCTTCTCTGTGTCCAGCTCTGTGTCCAGTGGGATTTGAAGCAAGGCCTGAGTACTTCCCCTGTCCAGAGCAGAAAGCAGTGGCAGCGTAGGATCCTGCGGTCAGAATTTATTTAGCATTAAAATTCCAACACCTCATGCTTGAGACTAAGATGATAATAGGAGTTGAAAATGCCACAGTATGAATCTCTTCTGATGACAGGGATGGTAATGAGGATGGGAAAAGCTGCAGAGGGAACCCGTTCTCATTATGTTCTGAAGCCACATTTTCTGCCTTCAGCATGGATTGTATTGCCTGGGCTCTTTAATCAAGAATGTGCCCTTTGAAGGAATATCATAACTAGAGAAAACAAAAATTCCCCTTCTAAGCACCATCTAGTAGGAGAATCCGTTTCCTCATTCCATTAACCAAATTGGAATAAAAACAAAACAAAACACTATTTTAGAAG
>NW_005299543.1:0-672 GCF_000412655.1 Myotis brandtii
CATGGCCGTAGTTTTCTGGCTGCTGCTGTTCGATAGGAACATGCCATTAATGTAGCCGTCCATGTGTGTGGTCCAGAGACAATGTCGGGGGGAGACGCTCAATGGTTATCAGTGAGCGAAGGTGACATGGAAGGATTGGGCGCCCAGGCTGCGGACACTGGTGACTGGCTCTGTGTGTGACAGGCCTTGCCCTGCGCCCCGCGGCCTCCCTGGCCTCCCTCTCCACCTGCCACCATGGACACCATGATTTTAATGTTACGTGCAGTCCTTTTTTTTAACGTTAGTTATTCAAATAAGGGTTTTTTAAAAACTAAACAGAGCAGGCGAGTCTCTCCCGCACTGTCCCACCACCCACTCCCCTGGCCAGACGTGGGACAGGCTTTCCTCGGGTCTCAGGTTTCCTCCCGGACACAATGTTTTGTGGTTTTTAATTGCAACATGATTCACATACCATACACCCACCCTTTAAAAGTACAATCCAGTGGTTCTATGGTGTGTTCAGAGTGTAACCGTTGTTACTGTGTCGGTTCAGGACATTCTCATTACCCCAAAAAGAAGTCTGTCCCCCAGCATTCACTCCCATGCCCCTCAGCCCTTGGCAGCGCCATCTGCATTCTGTCTCAGAGGCCTTGCCTGTTCTGCCCGCTTTATGTGAGTGGGTCACACACCAGG
>NW_005299544.1:0-672 GCF_000412655.1 Myotis brandtii
CCAGGCATTGCTGAACATTGCACCCAGCCTTAACATGAAGATAGAGAAAATAATGTGATGGGCTTGGGAGTAGAAAGCATCCAAATGCCATGTTGAGATGTTTTACATTCCAGGTCCCAAACTCAGCATTTTAAAAGTAGCCTCTTCATATTACAGAAAGGCAGGGTTTTTCTGGCTCCATTCTAATGTTCTTGCCTCATCTATTGACATTTTATATATGCACAGATATCCATGTGAAAGAAGATAATATTTGGTAAATATTAATTTTCCCAAATGTATTTTTTTGTCTAGTCAAATTTAATCTAAGCCAATCTAAACTTCAAACTCAAATCAAACAAAAAGGAAAAGAACAAAACCAAATCTGAAGAAATGTTCTTTTAAGCTAGTTTTCCTTTCATTAAAAAAGTAAGTTTTGATTTCGTCAAAAACCTTTCCATGCCACTTTTTCAGATATTATCTTATCTTCTCCTGGTGACCAGATTAGAATAATAGTTTCTAAGCCATTTGGAGTGGCTATAACCAATCATGGTTAATTTTGAAATGATTTCTTCCTCCTTATTTCCTTCATTATTCTATACTTTTAAAAATCACACATTACATACATACTACAGTATATCATTAAGCTAATATTTTTATTCTTTTAAAAAAATCTTTATTGTTGAGATTATTACA
>NW_005299545.1:0-672 GCF_000412655.1 Myotis brandtii
TGTGGCTGGGACGCTCGGGGGCAGGGTCACAACCTGAACTCAGGTCCATAACCTGGGAGCGAGCCCTCAGGCCTCCTCTCACGCCATCACGGGAACTGCCGTGGCAGGGTCACTAGGAGCACCTGTGACCAAAGGAGCAAGGCGCACCTGGGAGAGAGAACACAGCCCTGGAGACAGGAGCCCCAGGGACCGACGTGACCGAGCCAAGCAAACAGGCCTCACCCAGGGCAGCCTGGGTCTGAGGAGAGTTTTGCTTGGAACCTGTGCTGTCTCTGAATCGCTCATGGATTCGTGTCTGAGACCTAAGGAGATAGAAGGCTGAGGGCAAACACGCCGTTTCAGTAAAAGATCTGGAGGACAGCGCTGAGTGGAAGGCTGCTTCCCCACAGCCCAGGAGCTGTGCCTACAGGGACGACCACAGAAATCCTCGGGGGTGAGGGCCAGTGAGATGCGGTTCTTGTCGTTAATGAGCTTGGAGCCTGGGGAGCCTGGGACCCCAGGGGAAATGATCAGTTCAGAAAAAGCTCCGTAAATAAAAGCAGGGCACAGTCACTCATAATTGTCGCTCTGTGTTATGGACCTAAGTTCAGGTTGTGAGATACCCAAAGGCCGGGGTTGGCAAACCGCGGCCTGCAAGCTACATGCGGCTCTTTGGCTCCTTGAGTGTGGCTC
>NW_005299546.1:0-672 GCF_000412655.1 Myotis brandtii
AGACGTGCGTGGGACTTGCATATTAGAAAGAGCACCTTGGCAGTAACACTCAGGCGGGACTTTTAATGTGAGACGGAAAACAGAGAGGAGTTAGAGCCACATTGGGAAAAGGACACAGCTAGCAAGTCAAGCCGGTGAGGATGGAGAAAGAGCGACGGACTGAGGAGATGTTTTAGAAATAGAATCAACAGAATCTGATGGAAGAGTGAGGAGGTGAGGCAGCAAGAACTTTAGGATTATTCTTGGTTCGTGGCTTGGGTACTGGATGGAAGATGAGGATATTTACTGGGAGATAAAGAACAGGGAAGGGGCCAGGCTGAGGATATGTGCCATGTGCTGGTGGAGCGTCCACTGGAGACAGGCTGGGCCATCACAGAGATGTGTGAGCCATCGCATCGAGGTCAGAGCTTCGGGCAAGAATGGGCTCACTCAAGGAGGATGGGAAAGGTGAGTGGGGGGCGAGGACAGATCACTGGGGAGCCCTGATATTGAAGGAGTTAGTTATAGAATCCTGAGTTTGGGTTGTTACAGGGAACCATAAACTTGGGGAAAGAGAGCTTGAAGCCACCTCGGTTGCTGTAATGCAGTTCACAGTCTATTTGTACACGTCCAGGACTGAACTCAAGAAGACCGATAGGAGCCCTAACCAGTTTGGCTCAGTGGATAGAGCAT
>NW_005299547.1:0-672 GCF_000412655.1 Myotis brandtii
ATATATATGCCATTATATATATTATGTGTGTGCATGCATGTGATACATACACACATCATTATGCCATCAGACATAATCTATTGGGCACCTGTAATGCACAGGTGTTTTCTGAAGTCTGTGGGATCTTTACTGCTTCTGCCCACCCCTCAGAACCCACCTCTGCCCCTCCCCCATCCCATGAGGCATTCTCATTACAGGATAATGATAGTGGAACAGAACTCTGTCACTGGATAATGATCTCCTGTGGTTAGATGAATGAGGAAGGCAGACTTGGGCACCTTAAGAAACTGAACAGCAAGAGGCTGCTAAAATGTTGGTTTTCAAAGAGGGAAGCTTTAGTCCTGTCACAATATTGCACCTAGAGCTGAAATATTGCAAGCAGAAGGAAACAGCAACTTTGGGAGGAGAAAGGCCTTTGGGAGACTGAGATAATACTATGAAATAAGGTAGCTGACCACTTTCCATGACCAGTTATGATTTCAAATCCTTACTGGGTAACCCTCTGTCTCAGGGAGCTGAGCTGCTCTGCTACCTAGAGGCAGGAAACTGGCATGTATGTTTCCTAGAAGTTAGCTTGGGTTCAGAAGACCACAGTTTGCTGATAAGTGGCTTGAATGGAATGAGCCCTGGAATGGCATTCAGGACAGGGGTGCTTTTATTCCTGCTCCGCCT
>NW_005299548.1:0-672 GCF_000412655.1 Myotis brandtii
TTAAGCATACAGTGCAAGAGTAGTTCAAAGAGATTCAGTCCCAGGACCCTTGTGGGCATAACCAGGAAAGAGATGCATTCTTCCCAGCGGGGTGACTGGAGGGGAACATGCCAACTTGGGGTGTTGAAGGCCAGCTCTCCACTGTGAGGAAGTGGTTAAGACCGAGGGAAACAGGGCCGAGAGGGAGAAAGGCCAGGCTGAGGCCTGGTGACATCACCTGGCTGCTGGATCCAGCCACTCCTGAAGACTTCCCATTAAGGTGGACACATACCTTCTCTTTTTTACTTACAGGAGCTTGCGTTGAGTTTGTGGGTTTCTTTCAGCTCAGAATCCTCACTGAAACATCACTCACTATAGATACCATACGGCACAATCCGACCCCCAGGGCCCCAGACTCCCTTCCCTTCCTCTTCTCTGGCCAACGGTCCTTCCCCCAATCCCAGAATTTGCCTTTGACATATCCTACTTCCCCCTCCATCGCTCAGTTCTTTCTCTCCATGTAGTAAACCATTTCCCACCCCCTCCCAACATGTCACCGTCAGCTAACATTCAACTCTGTGCATAGAACTAGTGGGTCTGGGAAGGTGTGATGTTAACAGGTAGCTTTACACTTCCAAGGAGCTGGTAACCTAGTTGACCTCAAAGGGCATCAAGTGGCTTTTTAAGTGATGG
>NW_005299549.1:0-672 GCF_000412655.1 Myotis brandtii
AGGATGTATTTTCATTGTTCGTGACCCACAGGTAGAGAACCGCTGGTTTAGAGTAATGAGTTTCAACTGAGTTTCATAACATCAAAGTTAATGACTCACCTGCTACTTAAAATATGTTTAAAAATAGTCACCCAGGCTCATATGTAACCTTACAAAACTATTCCAAATTCAAAACACATGTGTATGTGTCATATAAATGTATTAGTAAGAAGGAAAGTTATACGTTCATTCATTGATCCAGTCACAAACGCTCATGGAGAAACTCCTTTCTGCAAAGCAGTGTGCTAGGCACTCGTGATCTGATGGTGAACAAACCTGGCAAGGACCCTGCTTTGGTGACACTTAGAGAAGAGTGGGGGGAATTCCACATTATTCCGGGGATCTCTCTATAAATACATCATTTTAATCTGCAATACGTGTCTGAGAGCTGGAAGGGTATATAACCAAGGAATTTCACTCATTGAAGGCAGAAACTGCCTCGGAAGACCTCCTGGAGGAGGAGTCACTGGCTGATTAAGGAAGGCAGGAGAGGGATAGATTGAAGAATGTCTGTTGATGAAGAACATGAAAAAGGGCTTGTAGCAGGAGGAATTATGGTTCCTCTCAGGATGTGAGAAATAGAAAAATGTGACTAAAGAAAAGAAGAGAATGTGTGAGCTGAGGTTGCAAGTG
>NW_005299550.1:0-672 GCF_000412655.1 Myotis brandtii
TGTGTGTGTGTGTGTTTTAAATTATAGCCTTTCTAGTGTGTGTGAAGTACTATCATATTGTGGTTTGATTTGCATTTCCTTAATGACTAATGATGATGAGCATCTTTGGGGCTTTATTGACCATTTGCATATCTTCTTTAGAGAAATATCTATTGAAATCTATTGCCTATTTTCTTTTCTCAAATTTCTCAAAGTATATTTGTTAGATCTCTTTTGGTTGCATGTGACAGAAACCACCTCTTTCTAGCTTAAAATGAAAGAACAGAATTTATTATGAGGCTATCTAAGGGCACAATACAATGAAATGCAGGAAACACGGCACACAAATACTGGATACTGTGGAATATCCAGGAAATCCTCTTTATTTCTCCTTCTCAGTTGCTTCATTCTTATCTCTTTTCAAGGTCTGGCTTTCCCATGTCAGACCAGATAAAGTTATTGCTAATTATTCTTAGGTTTCCCTCTCTTCATAGTAAAAGAGCAATCAGATATCTCTTAGCTGTATTCTAATTTCCTAGAGAAAATATTCTAATTGTCCCAACTTGGGTTATGTACTCACCCCTAGACCAAACAACTGTGCCAAGGAGGCGGTAGCCCCTATGATAACCATGTGGATCCAGGGCAGTTGTTGGCAACTATGACCCTCTGGAACATATTTTTTATGCAACCATT
>NW_005299551.1:0-672 GCF_000412655.1 Myotis brandtii
TGTGTGTGTGTGTGTGTGTGTTCTGGACTTAAAAATCTACCCACCCAATACAAAAGGTATTACATTTCTTTTCTCTTTGTGATATGTTAAAATCAGATGTCAGCTTATATTGTGCCAATTTCCTGCCCACTCTGGGCTCCGTTTCTGGAGCTGTGGTTCATCCAGCAGTCTCTTTATCTCAACAAGAACAGGCATTACAATGCTTGAATGATCTTTCCTATTGTCACATTTTACACCATAGGTTCTTATCAGACACTCTTCAGATATAAACAGGAAACAAAACATATTTTTTAAAATTTATTAATTTATTACAGAAGATATATATATATATATATCAATCATACAAAATGCAGATAGATTAAATATATATGTTAAGGAATAAAATGGGATGACAGAATATAAATTGCTCTGAACCATTCTTTTCCCACTTTACAGTAGCTATCACCATCTTCCTATGTTAATAAAACACTCTTTGGCATCTGTATGTATCTACCAAGGAGTTGAGTAAGTTCCCCATCCTTGGATTTCAGATTGCTTACAGCTTTTTTGGTATTATAAACAATGCTGCATAAACATTTATGTTAGTGTTTCCGTACTTATTTTGTTATTTCTTAAAATAAATTTCTAGAGGAAAACATTTTTACATTAAAGGTTATACAAATACTAGGGGCC
>NW_005299552.1:0-672 GCF_000412655.1 Myotis brandtii
GGTCAGATGCATAGAGACAGAAAGTAGAATTGTGGTTGCCAGGGGCTGGGGGCAGAAGGGAATGGGGAGTTGTTATTTAATGGGTATAGAGTTTCATTTTTACAAGCTAAAAAGAGTTCCGGAGAGTAGATGTGCAACAATGTAAATGCACTTAATACTATTGAACTGTACATTTAAAAAATGGTTAAGATGTTAAATTGTTTATGTTATGTATAGTTAAGCACAATTAAAAATATAAATAAAGAAAGGAAAATTAAGGTGTCAGAGTGCAAATGTATTCAATTTTTGTTTTTAAAAAAATCTTGCAAAGACTGAGCCTCAGTTACACAGAACCACAAGGTGATTCCCTCAAGAGCTTTCCAAAAGAGTTATGAACTTGCCCAAGGTCACATGATTAACAAATAAGATAATTTGCTAATTAGATCATTCAATTTTAATCAGAGCTATGAGACTCCAGCATCAAGTCCTAAACCATTATTTTATAGAGGACATGTTTCTATATGTATAGATCTGAATCTATCAAGTACTCTATTCTTTGTGTGTGTATGTGTGTGGTTCTTTTAGATTTACTTTTTTAAAAAAGTATCTTTATTGCTGAAAGTATTACAGATGTCCCACTTTTTTTCCTCACTGACCCCCCTCCACCCCACACCCACCCCTCCCAGGCCTTCA
>NW_005299553.1:0-672 GCF_000412655.1 Myotis brandtii
CCCCAAAGTGCTCTCGGACCACTGTCACCTAATAATCACTGCCTTCCCCTCACCGCCCACGCAGGTACCCAGACCCCTCAGCTCCTGGGGTGATTTCTCTGAAGCCTGGGGATCTGGAACCTAGGGATCCGGGAGAAATGCCGTGAAAATCTGAAGACGTTGGGGGAAGGGAGGAGGTTGGGACAGAGCCCCGCAATCTTCCAGGACAATATGATCACCTATAGCAGCACGAAAGATTCAGGTGAGAGGAGAGGACGAACTTCCAGCGAGCAGACAGCGCTCCTTGTTTCCAGAAATTCTGCGCTGGAAACGGGAAGGGATCGGGATGAGAAGGGACCCTTAGGAAAGGCTCTCGCCCGGTCTGTTGGGATTCGGGGAGGTGTGCCAGGGGGTTGGGGAGATAAAATAGAGGAAACAGGCAGCAAAGAAGGTGAGGCTGCGGCGGGGAATGCGCGGCTTCCGTGCGGAGGCACGAGTCCCATTCCTGCATACGGTAATTGCTAAATTACCCGCCATCTGCTCGGCTCTCAGACATAAATTATCTGCGAGGAGAAAAGGCGCAGAGGCTGCGCGCTTTCCTCTCTCTCCCCCCCACCCGCGCTCGGAGCTGCGGGGGAGTCTTCTCTCCAGCTGGCGTGGAGGTGGAGGTGGAGGTGGAGGTGGAGGTGGAGG
>NW_005299554.1:0-672 GCF_000412655.1 Myotis brandtii
TAGTGAACTATATAGATCAATAATAATCCCTTTCCTCTATATGCAACTTCTCATTTTGCCAAGAGTGGTTCATGAACATTGTCCCATTTGGGGACATTGATGGAGTAGATCAACAGGAAAATTCTTTCATTTAACAAATGAGGAAGGTGCTCTTTCCTCCACACATGCTGCCTTGCTAAGACAAGTTGTAACCATGTAATCATAACTTGCCATGTACATCAGTATAGTGAAATGGGAAAAATACTAGAATGGGAATCAAGAAACCTGGATTTTAGTCTATATTTGCCACTAATTAGTTAAGAGATTTGGCCAACTTAGATCCAGTTCACTAATACTTTTTAGGTGCCTCCTATGTACTAGGTATTGTGCTAGGTGCTGGAGGTACCAAGCTGAATAAACACAGTTCCTGTCTTTAAATTGCTTACAATTTGGCTGAAAAGACACATATAATGCCCCCTCCAAAAAGCAGCATTTTTCTGTAATCATTTATGAAAATAATATAGCATATGAGCATATGCCCTGAAAGACCTTAGAGGGCATAATTAATTCCATCTGGAGAGGAAAGGCAGTGAAGTTTTCAGAGAGAAGGTGAAAAACTATCTTTATTGTTTTTAAGTACAACAGTAACATATTGTTTCAAGAAAATTCAAACAAAATATGATGCATAGAAAG
>NW_005299555.1:0-672 GCF_000412655.1 Myotis brandtii
GACCATCAGAGGGCAACACGGAACATGGCAGGTGTTGGCAGTGCAGTGCTGGCAGCAGGTGGCAATGGAGGAGCTGCCAGCCCCAATGGGCCCTGACAAGAGTGGGACCATGGCTGGATGGTGGAGCAGGTGAGTGGGTGGTGCCAGGTGAAGGTGGGTGCTATCACCCTGCAGATAGCGACTGGCAGTGATGGGGAGTGGGACCACCATCAGGCTCCCAGGCACTGAGGGAGCCAGGCGGGGGCCCAGTGACTCAGGCGGGTGGGGGGGTGCACGGGGAACTGGGGCCCAGGTGCTACCCAGAGCCTAGAGGTCAGCTGGGAACTGCACTTCCACAACAGATGCTTGCACTTTGATCACTGACTAGACCTAGGGACTGCACCATTCAGGAATTTTGTGCACAAGGCCTCTAGTTAAATTAGAAAAAAAAATTAATGATGAAATTTGAATATATGCCATAGAGAAATATTATATTAAATATGTATATAATTCCCTAAGATTATTAATTTCTACCAAACAGTTGTCATATTTGGGATATACATTTTAATATTAGAGTGTCAGGAAAATATGTCTTATTATGCCTTTTATTTTTAACTAGAGGCCAGGTGCACAAATTCATGCACTGGTGGGGTCCTGCCAGTCTGCCCTGATGGGGGCAGATTGGGGCCAGGC
>NW_005299556.1:0-672 GCF_000412655.1 Myotis brandtii
GCATTTGGTGAATATGGGTTTCTGGCACTTTCTTTGAGGGAAAAAAAAATTCTTTAATTCTTAAATATTTGGCTCCTTTCAGAAAAGGGATCCCCTTCCAAATATATTTAATTTTGCTTTTCAAAAACCATTCCTAGCATTTTCAGTTAGCAGACAGAATAATTAACCAAATCTCCAAATTTGGCCTCCTGTGGTAGATGCAATATTTCATCTCTTATTTATTTCACCAGGGTCCTTCCTGATTGTTTTATGACTTAATTACAATGATTACAACATGCTTATAGATTATGCAGGCCAGCACAGTGCAAGCTTTTCTGTCAAGCCCGGAATATGAGAATAATCAATGGGGTATGCTGCTGGATACAAAACCAACTAATGGGCTACAACTGTGAAGCAGGAAGCTTTTTCCAAGAAAACATACAACAACATTAGTGGAGCAGACTGTGTCTCATATAGCAAGACCGGATGTCTGCTTTTCAATCCATAGATTTCAAATCCATAGACCTGACAGTTCCTTTAGTCTCTTCTAAGAAAAGCTCAGGGTGCCGAGAACAGCACCCCTTGCTTGCTGTCCTCATCGTTATGAAAGACAGCAGTAATCTACTAAGGGAAAATGCCAGGATACTATCATAGAAAGAGCTGTTCTCAAACACAGAAATGGGGTTTTGTTTG
>NW_005299557.1:0-673 GCF_000412655.1 Myotis brandtii
AATCAATAAAAATATATTTTAAAAATAAATAAATAAGTAAATAAATAAATAAAATAAAATTACCAGGTGTTTTAATATTTTTTTAGGCTGAAGTGTTAGGATTAAAACTCTTTATAAGTATAAACTGAAATTTTTCATGGCTATTTATAATATAAAAAAGAAAAATAACCAAAAAAGGACTTTGATTCATTTGAGGAGGTAGCTGGTATTTGCTAGCAGAGGAGAACTGCCATATAATTAACTGTGTCAAAATGTTTTCTTTGTTCACAGTTAATCTAACTGCAGCTGCTAGGAGGCAGGAGGCATAAATATGACTGTGTACTTTTAATTACAGAAAATGACAGGCGTAAGTTGTGACTGGAGCCTTGCCTGATATTGTTACAGGCGAAAATGTGGCTCAGAGGCTCTTTGAATTAATAAGTAGCCTTTTGTTTTCTTGGTGTCAACATTTTATTGACGTTAATAGCTAAAATAAAAGTAAAATTCATAATTTTCAACAGCCAAATAAAATTTAAATACACTCAGTGTAACACTTATAGAGAAATTGTGGCACACAATAACCCTCTAGTATTGAATTTTACATGAAATTAATATTTCATTCATGTGTCTTTGTCTTGGAGAAAGAAATGCTGCACATATGTAAGTTTTCTAGACACACCTTTAAGAATTAAAT
>NW_005299558.1:0-673 GCF_000412655.1 Myotis brandtii
GCATGTGGCTCGAGAGCCGCAGTTTGACGACCACTGTTCTAGGAGATGAAGACTTGCACTGCTTTTACAAAATATTCTTGTGACTCTGTGTCTTTTAGTTCACTGCTTTATAAATATGTTATAGCTCCCACAGACCTAGGTTTTCTGAGCCTAGGTATACCGTAAGTGTACTCACACTTTTTATCAGTGTAGTTATTGATTGACTGTTTCTTTCTCTTCATTATATTCTTTAGAGAACAGTTACACTTGAAAAATGGCAGAAGCCTTTTTCCATGCCCCGAAGAGGAAAAGAAGAGTGTACGAGAATTATGAGTCTCCATTTCCAATCCCTTTTGGTCAGAAAGACTTCAAAATATTCCGTGCTGAAATGATAAACAACAATGTAATTGTGAGGGACGCAGAAGATATTGAGCAGCTGTATGGGAAAGTAAGTACAAGGGGCTCTGGCACAGCTACTTCCTGACAACCTGGAGCTACTTCCTTCCTCCTTCTCTCCATCCACTCCCAAAACAAACCATAAATGACCCCTATTCTTTTCTTGCTATTTAGTCTCCTGTAGGAACACTATAGTTTGACTCAAGTGCCCTAAAGCCATATATTATGAGGATAACTGCCCACTCTGGACCCACGTTTTAGCAATGAAGTAGGGTCAGTAACATTGACCCCTCTTATC
>NW_005299559.1:0-673 GCF_000412655.1 Myotis brandtii
TTTTGCCGCTTTTCCGTGTTAATTGTATCACGTCTATGGGGACACCTACACCAAACATATTTAGGGAGTTTTTCCTCTCAATTCTAAGATAGCTCAGAGTCTGCCGTCACAGCTCAGCAATTATAGTAAGAAGACATTTATGCACAATATGCCTGTGCACATCACTGCCAGCAGTCTCAGGGACCACGCGCGCACGTGTTCGGAATTGACTCAACAAAGGACTGGTTTCTCTGTGGGTAACTTTTAGCTGTAGCCAAGTTCACTTAAGGTCGTTTACTAGTACCAGTTTGCAGGCAGAAGTGCTATTTTCCATTTCATCTAGCATTCATTTTAAAAATGTCTGACTTGGGATGGCATAAAAATGGAAGCAGCCACGAAAGGCCGTCAGAGCTGGCACAGAGCAGAGTCGGCGGGGCCAAATCTGTGCTTATCTCTGTCAGAGGACATTCTAAACACTTGGTGACCCGTCGGCTGGAGGCAGGCTTTCATTCTCCATGTTCCACCCTTTCCTTTGGTCTTTCCGACACCTTCCCTGTCCTTCCCAGCGTGTGATTTCTTTGAAAAGGAACATCCAACTCTAATAATAACAATTTCTCTACTTTGTTCCAAACTGTGTTCCGTGGATGGCACATGTGTCCAGAAAGATGCTAATAGGTATTCTGGGAAGGAAGGA
>NW_005299560.1:0-673 GCF_000412655.1 Myotis brandtii
ACTCTATACACAAAATAACATGGAACAGAAAAAGATGTTCAGCTGTATATCTGTGTTGCTCCTTGGAATAAAGAACTGGGAGAGCATCCATAGTTCTTCCAGATCACTTGCTTGCCAGATGTTTCTTGAGACTGCTATAAGGTTATCATAACTCTACATGCTTTTGGAGTATGGGAACCTGACTGTTATTCAAAAATTCAAATAAAAATTCTGATAATTATGAATTTCCCTTGGGCCTAGAATATTCAAAAAATGAAAAGGACCAAAAAAAATATACACGAGGTCAGCCCTTTGCTTTTAAACAAATGAGTGCTTACATCACCCCAAGTAGCCAATAGTGTCTCTTCTCTTCTTGAAGGTCCCAGGGATAAAGACCTCAATGTTGTCTCACTAGTTGTAGTATCACCCACATAATTCCTTTCCCTTCTTTACCAAAATCCATGATTTCAACAAACACTTATAGAGCACCCTTTGCGTTTCTGGCATTACCATAAGGGGTGATGATACAAGAGAAAGCAAGACAGCAAGGCCCCTTGTGGGTTTTTTAAAATGGCTGCAAACTTCTTAGACTTTCCTCACATTGAGAGGTGGGTATACATTCCCTCACTTTGAATGTGCATGGGTTTGTAACTACTTTGACTACTAGAGTACAATTGATGTTATGTGACCTCTG
>NW_005299561.1:0-673 GCF_000412655.1 Myotis brandtii
AGACAACATTGTTAATATCCTAAATGGTGGTTGGCACCATATTAGGCATATGGTATGTTCTCAATATATTCTGACTCACTTCTTGAACTATCCCTATTTACATTTAATAAGAAGTCTCTTAGTTACATGAAGATGGAAGGGGCTAAGAATATGTTTACATTATTAAGTAATCAAAGGAATCTAGTTCATGATGAAGCTTGCTAAATATCAGTGGTCATACTGTTGGAAGTATAATGGGAAAGAATACCAACAGCCAATGACTCTGAACTATAATTGATTAATGTTAAGGGAAATTAGTTTCCATGATCTCTAGAGAAGAAAAAAACATTAGAACTGAAAATGGCAGTGGGCACCAAGCAAGCTCTTAAAGATTAAAGGTGCAGAGACAAGAGTGTCTTCCTTCAACATACAGTCTATAACACAAGGATTCCCATTACTCTATGCCATAATATTGATGAGAGTTAATACTAATAAACCATAAATTTTTGAAAATCCAGACTTTAAAACCTGAAAAAATGTTACCTCACAGTTCAATACAGTTTATTTGTAAGAAGAGATAATAAAGAATAATTAGGCTGTACCCAAATAATTAGTTTTTGCCCAAAGAAAAAGCTGTGTTTTTCTAAAGCTGTAGATACTTACATGTTTAATTTTAGCACATTCTGAACCTAAC
>NW_005299562.1:0-673 GCF_000412655.1 Myotis brandtii
ATAGGTAGAGAGACTTGGGAACTAGATTATTTCAGGCTAATATTAGCTTCTAGCATATCCTCCTATATATTCTTGGGCAATTTACTTGACCTCTCTGTGCCGCAGCTTTCTCACATGCAACATGAGAATAATAATAGTAATAATACCCCATTGAATTGTTGTGAGCATGAGATAAATTAATACGTGTAAAGAACTAGACTAGAACCTGGTATGTATGTGTTAATTGGTAACAATTTAATCAGTTCATTCACTCAACAAAAATGTAGTAACAACCAAGAAGGGTTATGAATTCTAAAGATTAAGAGCTCAAAGGCGGATATGTTAAATTCAACTTGGCCTGGTAAAGGGAAAGTAGGATTTGTAAAAGCAAATGGAATAAAAATTTCCATCTCAGCTTACTTTGTCAAACCAGACTAGGCTTACATAAAATGAAAACTGAAATTATTCACGTCTAGTTTAATTTCTTAGTCCTCAAAGCTGTAAACTAATGTTGGCAAAGTCTGTATAACAATACCAATCCTAAGGTCTGCTGTGGAGAAACAACCATCCAAAGGGTTCTCCAGTGTTTCCAGTCACCTACACATTTCTGCTGCAGAGAAACTGACAAGGTTTTTCAAGGTTGACTTCAGCCTGCAGACATGCTCTGCCAGCACTGAGCAGGTCCCACCACCTC
>NW_005299563.1:0-673 GCF_000412655.1 Myotis brandtii
AAAAAAAAATGTTGTCCATTTGCACTGGGAAGCAGCCACAAAAGAGACCCTGCTCCCCTTTTTCCTGAAAGGATTCAGAACCAAGATCCTTGGGGGAATGTGGTAGACAATTAGACAGATAAGATCAGAGCAAGGAGGATAAGCAGATACTGAAGACCACCAGAGCAGAAAGCGCCTGGTGCCTAGCAATGTGAAAAACCAGGAAAACAAGGACTTTGCCCCCATGGTAAACTTTCCTCCACATACACACCACTGGTCATGCAGTTTAGACACCCTTATTTTTCCTCCCTAGAGATAAAATATCTAGACTTCAGGTGTATTTCAGCTCCAGCCTCAGAAAAACAACAAAATTGGGAGGGTATTGCCAGGACCAGTTGCATTAATTAATTACTCTAAAACAATATGAAAAAAAAGGAGATCTCTATAATCAATGTGCATATTGCAGGGAGGAAGGACATTGGAGGGAATATTGCCTTAAACTTAAGAAATAAGATAAAATAATCTAATAACAAGAGGGAGACTCATTGATTGATAATAGAACAGGGCAGCAACCCAAATGATCAATGAAAAGGCCCGGGGGCTTCTCTAGATACCTCCCAGCTCATCATTATATTCCCACAGGAGCTCCAGGTGCAATTGACATGTGGGAAACTAAAAACAAGAAACAAAAACT
>NW_005299564.1:0-673 GCF_000412655.1 Myotis brandtii
AAGGACCTACTATAATGATCAGAATCCAAGAAACAGAATTTACTGCTGGATGGAGCCCAAGAGGTCACCCAGGCCCTTGTTTTTTCCAGGGGAAGCATCTTGGTCACCGAGAGGTTAAGTGACTTCACTTACAGAGTGGCAGAGTGGATGGGAGGGGCCCGGGGCCTGAGAGGGGGCAGGCCCTCAGGCAGTGCCCCAGCCCAAAGTGAGGGTGCTCCCCAGCTTCCCAGGATGACTCACTGCCTTTCTGAAGAGGACTCGGGGGAGGGAGAAATTTCTCTCAAGTCTGAGTATCGGGTGCAATTATGCTTCTTCTGACAGAGCACTTTAGGTTTAGCTCATGGATAATGTGAATCACGGAAGTGCTTGTTTCCCAGTTAGGACAGTGACTAGAAGCTGGAGGGCAAAGCATGGCTCTCTCCTGGGCAGGGGGCAGCAGCTCAGGACACTCACACCTCTCGCTTCGTCTCAATTGCTTTCTGACCTGCTTTCCCCTTTGCCTTGATTGCCTCACATACTTTTATTATCCTATGATACATCAGACATTTTAAAACATCCACTTAGGAATAGGTAGGCTGTAAACAAAATATTGAAGTACAAGTCTTCAATGTTCCTTATGCTAACGTCAGTGTTCGCTTCATGACACGGTGGCTGACAATGGAAAAGAGTTTAT
>NW_005299565.1:0-673 GCF_000412655.1 Myotis brandtii
AGTGCATCCTGGTTGCCCAGAGCGTCCTAGCATCTAGCGACAATGCTTCTGCCTGTCTGCTGCCCTCTGAGTATCCGGGCCAACAAAGGGCGGTGAAGGTGAAATAGCCTTAACCACCCCTTGGCTTTGTGTGCAAGGAAAACCTTCAGTTCCGTGGTTTTAAACAACCAATAATCCTTTGAGGATAACCAGAAAAATCCTTAAAACAGAGCTTCTACATGATAGAACTGGACACACCATAAGTGATCTGTTTTCACAATAAGATTTACAAACCAAGGACTAGCACCTCTTGCTCCTATGAAGACTCTGAGAAAGATGTTCTCTTTGATAATAAAGAGTGGAAAGAAAATGAGTTCAGAGGCTTGGCATTGTGTTCTGAAAAAGCTCTGGGAACCACGTGGAGATGGAAAGTTGACAGAAATGGGAGGAAAAGAGCAAAATCAGTGTTCGGAATGGTACAGAATCTAGAAATCTATTTAGAGAATCAATCTGTATTTATATAATGGAGGGTAATGATGATGCAAAACTAAAGTTTCAACAAGTTAAGTGACTTTTCCAAAGCCAAGAATACGTGGCAGAAGTAGGTCATGAACGGTAGGATTTCTGAGTCCAGCGCAAGTCCCCTTTCCTAATATCTGTCCATCAGCTGTTGCATTGAATACACGGATCAAGA
>NW_005299566.1:0-673 GCF_000412655.1 Myotis brandtii
ACACACACACACACACTACTCAGAAAGATATACAATATGAAATCATCACATTTTGCCAAATTATGTAGAACTTAAGTTGGCTTAATGCACACACGCACAAACACTCACTAATCCTAAAGAGAAGTCAGGTAGATGATTAATCCAAGACCAATTTTATTGCCCAAAGAATGCAGTGAATTCCCATTTGCTCTGCCCCCATCATGTGTTCTACAACCTGAGACTGGACTGACCCCTTTTAGCTGCAGCATCCCTAGGGCTATGCTTTTTCATGAATAGGTTTAGGCAAGAAAGCCTGTCTTCTGTGGGCTGTATTTTAATAGTAAATAAACTTCTTTCCAGGAAACATGTATTAAATTGTTCTCAGGTTAAATAACCAAATTTGCTTAGGCGTGCCCTTTTGTAAGTCAGTACTGGCAAGAGAAAATGGGTTTATCAGGATTAAATTAGACTGTTCAGAGCCCATCAATCAATTTGCCTTGAGGCACATTGGTTGAGACTATGAGGAAAGCCTACATGAATTAGTCAGGTTTCTCCTAAAAAAAGAGGGGGTGGCATTTGCACACTGGCAGAAAAAAACTCCTTACCCTATTTAGTAAAAGTAAATTAATGTTCCTATTTCAGAGCTTTTATAACACAACTAGAGGCCCAGTGCACAAATTCATGCACGGTGGGG
>NW_005299567.1:0-673 GCF_000412655.1 Myotis brandtii
TATTATTTTTTATCAATATGAAATCTCCTTTCCTAATATTACCGAGGCTTATGTTTCCACTGGATCTAACAAATATGCCTTTCCAATTATCAGGGGAGGGAGAACTATATCTCTTAACTTACTCTGCCTATATATGTGTCCCAGGAGAAAAAAACATAATCAGATATTCTGAATGATAATGTGACTACTGAGAAGCATTGGCAGCAACATGCAACATAGAAATAGAGTTTATCTGATCATAGAACTCAAATAAAGCACATTTTAAGTTATCTCTGAATCCCATTACCCAAAATGGAATAATAACTATGTTACTAACAGTTATCTAAATTACTAGTAAGAGAGAAAAAGAGCAGAGGAGAACAAAGTTAACACATGAAAGAATTCTTTCCCCCTTTCTCACCATGTAAGTTTTTTGGCACCCTATGAAAAAGTAATCAACAAATTGAGACCCTGGTACCAATCTCAAAAAGTAAAACATTCTCACTTTCATTGTAATGCCTGGTGAACACACAGCGTTCCAAAGGTCAGTGTAACCATGAAATATGACTGTTGTCACCAGAGAACATGAAGAAAATGAAGTTGACATTGATGAAGAGCAAAGATTACATGTCACTGAAACCATAGGTTTCTAAATAAAATATATGTCCATCTTGACTTACTTTTACATTTTTTT
>NW_005299568.1:0-673 GCF_000412655.1 Myotis brandtii
AAAAAAAACAAACCAACCATTAATAAGTGGACCCAAGCAGTTTAAACCTGTGTTGTTCAAGGGTCAACATATACTCAAGTATAACGGGTTAATCTGTGAGTTACGATGCATACGATATATAAGTGGATAAATCAGGTAAACACATAAAACCACCCGAGTGCCACTTGCTTGAAACCGGTGGCTCTCAGCCTCACTGCCAAGTAGAATCACAGGGGAGCTCTAAGTTAAGCGGATGCCTGGATCCCACCTCCCAAGATTCTGACTTAATTGGGCTGGGATCCACTTGAGTGTGTGGAGTTTTAAAGGCTCCCCAGGTGATTCTAATGTGCAGCCCACTACTGCTAAGGGCCATGAAAATTCTCCTCTTCTCCCTGCAGGCTTCATCACTGTTCATTGTTCAGTCTTTGAACCTTGAGTTCTTGTAGCTCTGGAATTTATACCACAAAACTTAGACTGTGATGCCTTTTAATATTCATAGACTGAGGGGAGGTTGACACGCCCTGTCTCCAGGTGTCTTGGATCTTTCCAGCCTTTCCTTCTAGAACCGGCTGTAGAGTCTCACCAGTCCTCACAGGCAGCTCTTCTTATTTTGTATCCAGTCCTAGCTACCTGGTTTGGGCACGTCTGATCTGTCGCAATTCCCATTCTGCCTTCACTCAGGCCTTTGACACAC
>NW_005299569.1:0-673 GCF_000412655.1 Myotis brandtii
AGACCTTTCATGATCTAACTTCATCCCCTATCATGTGTTCTCAGAGCTCCCCAGACAGCCCCTCTCATGACACCTTATACATTTGGCTGCTACTGCTTCTTCAGTGTTCTCTTCCTTGCTATCTTGTTGAATGCAGAATCCTTCTTTTCTTACCATTGGTTTCCCCCAGGGACTTGCCCAGAGCTAGACTGGTGACAGATACACAGTATAAGCTTGTGAATGAATGAAGAATGAAGAATGAATGAAGAATGACTGAATGAATGAAACAGGTGCTGCTGATTGGCCATGCTTTCCCCTCTGTGGATACACTGTGGTTCTGGCTGTGAGGACCAATCCTCAGGAACTTTCACTCACACATTTGTTCCTCCACAGTCCTGTAATCATTTATAGCGCACCTACTATGTGCTGGCCTTTGCAAGGGCTGGGGTACAGTGGGCAGAACACAGGTGTGGTCCTGCAATAGGGAGCTCACAGTCATAGGAACATGGCCTGCAGCACTCACAGTTAGCTGACAAGCCAGAGCAGCAGGAAGGATCAGACCACATCGCTCAGCAGGCCCTGGTTGCCGGGGAACTAGAGACCATTGATTGGCATTTGACAATGGTGTATGGAGTCCTCTGCCTGAGCTGGAACTCCAGGAATCCCACTTCCTGTCTCTGTGCCCTTGGGCAAG
>NW_005299570.1:0-673 GCF_000412655.1 Myotis brandtii
CCTTCCCCCAGTGATCTGCGGGGAGTAGACCAGTGGCTGCCTGGGGAGTGTTAAGCTGTAGCTTCCTACCAAAGCTGTGCACATGGCATGCCCACAATATTTGGCCTTCTCTTTGCTCATTTCCAGTTATTACCTAGTGTCATAACTAGGTTTATTACAATGGTATCACTAGGACATTATTTTCCTCCTATAAAACAAGAGAATGGGGCCATTTGTTTCCATCTCAAAACAGACTAACCTCCTTAGTGAAGGATCTTTACAATTTCTTAGACAAAGATATTGGCAGCCACTGAGTTTCCTGACAGTGTTTTACCAGTTAGACCTGAGCTATGAAGGTTGGCAGACCCTTTGAATCTGAGTGTAAGTATTCTATACTCCTCTAAATCCCAATTTGTTTGCCCTCTCTCTCCCCAATGCAATCATTTTCTTGAGATCTTTAAATAAAACTTGTGCTGGTTAATCACAAATTGAAGAGCTACATCTGTCCTTGTGGCTTGATGTATAACATTATGCTAAAATCCTCCCCAGCTTCTGATGAGACATTTAATCTTAATGTTTTTTTGTAGTTCCAATAATCAACTCAGCAGTGTCAAACTTTTTGTCCTGCTCAAAGAAATAGACACATGGTAAAAGAGATCTCTCTAGTTTCTGTAGCTGGTTGCAATTGGTTTTG
>NW_005299571.1:0-673 GCF_000412655.1 Myotis brandtii
AAAAAAAATCAAACCTACCAACAAATCTCCCACACAGGGGATCAATGAACAAATTTGTGACCACAGTAGTGAAGCAAAGTAATAATGCAGTAATAATTTTTAACAAAAGCTAAAAGTCTTTGCCAAAATTATTACTCAATACTTAATGAGAGGATTAAAAATATCTTTCCAACCTAAACCAACAACAACAAAAATCCTTGTTTTGTATATAATAAAACGACCCCTTTCCAACTCATATCTAGATTAGGTATTTGGTACATTCCCTTCTGATTACAGAAAGTGAAGGGTAATTGAATTGCAGAAGTGCTGGTTGCTAATGTCTGTGGCAGATTTCACATACCGTACTTTACATTTCAACTATATCCTGTTCAGGGCTACACTGGAGGAAACGGGTACCAGTGCAGATACAACTCTAACCTCTGGGAGATTACATCAGTTGGGCCAAGGCTGGATTTTCTAACTCTTTGTAGTTAAATGATGTTGGGGTTTGCTTTGGCTCTGTGGTTGATTACTAGGTGAATTTTGGTAACTTATCTCTACAGACTTCAGTTTCTTTTGCTCTAAAAAGAGGTGGTTGGAAAAAATCCCTTTATAGTCCCAATATCCTATTAAGAAGTGTCTGAGATGCCCTGGCTGGTGTGGCCCAGTCGGTTGAATGTTGTCCCATGCACCA
>NW_005299572.1:0-673 GCF_000412655.1 Myotis brandtii
CTGCGCACCTTCTGCCGCGTCCCGCTATGGCCCCGTGTCTGCCATCAAACTCTCAACCCCGATGTCACGCCCCGGGGCCCGCACAGACAAACCACTGTCCCCTGAAACACTTCCTGAAAGGTGTCCACTGGACAAACTCCTGCCGCCGGCAACCCAGCCGAGGGGCTGGGAGCCTCCACTGGAGCAACCCAGGGAAGTGCTCGGAGTCGTTTCTGGCGTGTGGTTTGTACCCAGGTCAGTGGTCCCTCCCCCTCCACGCCATCCCCACCGGCCATCAGAGCCTCGGATGCCCCGTTCACGCTAGACCTGGAAGGGGCGGCTGATACACTGGCTCCTACAAGAAACAGGCCCAGAGATTAGGCCTCCAGACAAGGCCAGGACTGGACTGTCCACCTCGTTCACCCTTTCCAGAAGCTCAAACCAAGGAGTCTTAGTAACTCTGAGGGGCCAGAACGACACATGGGTTCAAAGCCCAGCGTGGCCATGCAGCCTGGCGGAGCCTCCGTTTCCTTATCTGAGAAGCGGTTCTTACTACCATCAAACTGTCTTATGAGCGGGAACTGATTTTTGAAATGGTTGGTATGCAACAAATATTTCCTTTGCTCCCCGAATAGAAACTGTACAGGGATGAGCATTCTACATATGCATAGTGCACACACACACACACACACAC
>NW_005299573.1:0-673 GCF_000412655.1 Myotis brandtii
AGACACTAAATAGTTTTCACTATGCAAATCTAAAAAGATATTTAATGTTCTTTCCTGGATTTTTTAAGAGTAGACTATACTGAAAACTATAATTCAGTAGAAATACCTAAGTTTGTATACACTGAAATAGAGTACCAACTTTATATAAAGCTTTAGAGGAATATATACTGCTATTAACTTAAAAAGCTATGTAGTAAGGAATAAAGCCTAGTAATTTTCCTGGTAAATCAAGTGTCATACTATAATGTAGTGTCTATTGAAAACTAATAAGCAAACATCAAATTATATAGCATTTGAGTTCCTTATAGAATGCGTCAGGCAAAACTTATATGGCAATACAAATGAGTTCAGAAAATCCAACAAAATATAAGCATAAATCCCTATGTGGAGTCACCGCATAGAGTTGGATTTTTTTTTAAAAGAAGCCCAAGAAACAGAAAAAAGTTCAAATTTGAAGAAATCTATTTTCATAATAGTGAAATTATTTTACTGCATATCAGTGAATTATAATACAAGAAAATAATTGAATTAAAATGTAATAGTGTTTTATATTATAAATGATTAAGTGGACAGTTTATTCTTGTCAGTGAATCCTCACACAATGTAAAACCCATATCCTCAATTCTTCACAACTTGTCATCACTGCTATAAACTAAGTGAATCTCTTCATGAT
>NW_005299574.1:0-673 GCF_000412655.1 Myotis brandtii
GAACCACCCACAACCACATCGTAATTACGAATAAACTACAGAACAAGCATCATTCAGAACACCTGGAATCTAGCAGAACAGAAGTCCTACAACGAAGAGTATAAAGAAGCCATATCAAGACTGGTGGGAGGGGCAGAGACGCTGAACAAGCCGGTCCCACACCACGAGTGGCAGATGAAAATCGAGAGAGCTATCTCAGCCGCAGAGGTTCCCTCCACCCCGAGGAGCCAGGGGGTCCCAGCCCCACACTATGCCCCCCAGGGTTCCAGTGCTGGGAAGAGAAGCTCCCCTAACTTCTGGCTGTGAAAACCAGAGGAGATTGTATCTCAGTGAGAAAAACATTTCTCTTAAAGGGCCCACATGTACTTACTCTGACTCACTGGTTCGGAGCTCCAGCGCTGGGCCAGCAGCTTGAAAGGTGCCGGGAACATCCAAGGGGGGACTGAATTGTCCGGCTTCAGGACGAGGGCTGGAGAGACAACCTTCTCTCAGTCAGAAGTCCTGGCAGAGGCCACTGCTCCTTTGCTGAGCCCACCCCACACAGCCAGCAGGTGAGCGACTAACTCTCCATGAACCTGGCTAACACTGTTGGCCCTGCCCCGGTGATTCCCTAAGACTCCACCCCACCCAATTTGCAGGCATAGCCAAGCTGGTTTGGTCCAGTGGCTTTTTT
>NW_005299575.1:0-673 GCF_000412655.1 Myotis brandtii
TACATCCAGACAGGGGGGGTCTGGGATGATGGGTGAGGAAGAGGCAGGTTGAAGTTTTAAAGAGGGTGTTCAGGATGAGAAGGTGACCGCTGAACAAACACTTCAGGGAGATGAGGGGTCAGCCATGCAAATGTCAGGGGAGAAGAGCATTCCAGGCAGAAGGAACAGCATGTGAAAAGGCCCTGAGTTCATGGAACAGTGAGGAGTGAAGTGGAGAGAGCAGAAAGGGGTGAAGCCAGGGGGGGCACAGAGGGAATGGAGTGTGAGTGAAAGACAGTCCTTTAGGACTTTGGACAAAAGCTTTTACTCTGAATGGAATGAGGAGTAAACACTGAAGGGTTTGAATAAAATTGTGCCAACGTCCGAGTAATATTTTCCCCAGGATTGCTTTGGCTGTTGCAGTTGAATGGACTGGTGGGGTGTCCCATCAGCAGATGAATGGCTAAACAAAATGTGGTCTAGCCATACAAGGGGATGTTATTCAGCCATAAAAGGGAATGAAATTCTGATATACGCTACAACATGGGTGACCTGTATGGACATTATGTCAAGTACAGGAAGCCAGATACAAAGGACAAATGTTGTATGATTTTAGTTACATGAAATATCTAGAGGAGCAAATTCATAGGGACAGAAAGTGGAGGAGAGGTTACCAGGTGCTGGGAGAGGGAGG
>NW_005299576.1:0-673 GCF_000412655.1 Myotis brandtii
TTAATGACCCTCCCCTATGGTAATGAATTATATTTAACCCACATTCTTGGGGTCCTTTTCTATTCTTCAAAGACACTATTTAAATTAAGGTGGTGGGAAGCCAGCCACACACTACAGTGGAAGCCATCTTACATATCTGGGTTTTTTGTCCTCTCCTGTTTTCTTGGGGATAACAGATACATGTGATCTCAGCTCGCGTTTCTATCTCAGATTGTAATTCCATAAAGAAGCTAAAGATGGGATATCACAAAACACAGTCTCATTGAATTAAGGTGATTAAAGATGAAGAAGCATAATTGTTCTAATTCATGAGAGTGGGTGTAGATTTTTTTATTATTATTGGAATGTTGTATATTTTTAAAATTTCTTGATGCTTCCAAACCTGAAATTTTTTCCCCCAGGGACTTTGGAAGGCATATGCAGCCAGGTCTCCCTGCCTGTAGAAAAAAAAAAAATCTTTTTTTTCCAGGCACATGCATCTCTGGAGAATTACTTGGTCACTTCCTCAGCTGGGCTCCTAAGAGCACAAAACCAGAGACTCACCTCCCAGCATGTTCTAACGCACCTCGCACTGTGGTTTCAGCACACCAGACATTCCAGGCTCAGGGCAATGTGGAGACTTCAGAAGATTCTGAGGGCAAAGACCTGCAAGGGCGCAGACGGGATGTGCCCG